>NC_059374.1:35487724-35787724 GCF_019703515.2 Myxocyprinus asiaticus | reverse complement strand
TAAAGGCAGAGGGCATGTATGGATTTGTGTGTTTGTGTGGCAGAGAGTGAACCAAGAGAGAGTGAATGTGTGTCCTCGCAGAAGGTCCTAAGTTTAAAATAATAATAATAGTCTTTAGCAAAAGAGTGACACATTTATGGGCTGCCTTGTAAAGACCATCAGCCCAATTACAGTTAGGAGTACAGTTACAAGAGTTTGCACAGCTGCTTAGAGACCATTCTAGAAGAAATATTGGAAATATTTGTCATAACTCTCCTTTTTTTAATGGAACAGACTTCAATGAAAAAAAAACTCAATATGTGCTCATGCTCTTTATTTGCATTCACACTCACAAAAACACACCAGTCCGTTTTGTCGTTGGTCAGACAGATAACACCTCCATCTATGTAATGAAAGTGCACTGAAGGACAGAAGCTATTCCAGAAATCCCTGGAATGGAGTGGGACTTGTAAATTAACAAAAACAAAAATTCACTTTCCATGCTTAAACTCCCCACTCACACATCAGTATACTGGTCAGTATAAACACACATAATAGCAGCAACACATTTATATATACAATAAAATGAATACATTTAAACTCCCTGTCCCTCAATAATTATAAAGAGCTCCCTGTTGTGATCTGTCCCCTACAAAGCGGTACAGTGGTGATATAGGAGATAAGATAATATCATGTTACTGAATAATTACCATATTTATATATGTGTCATGGTATTTACATGGTACTCCAAAGAATGCCATAGTACATGTTCAAAAGACCATGGTATTACCATGGTACCATGTTCAGAAATCCTGATAATATCATGGTACTTTTCTGACAGTGGTTGAATGACATTATAAGTCCAAATTAACAGAATTTAACATTTTTGCATTTACATTTATGGTCTTTGCAGACACTTTCTTACCAAAGCAACATTACAGGGAAATACCACAACAGGCAGTCATGAGAACAGCTAATCCAAACATCTCACAACCTCACAGGCTCTGTTCGGAATACCAAACTTCTCTTGCTAATTCTGTAGCGTAAAAAGTATGTTTGCTGTGCACAGTATGCAAATTCTCTATATGCAATACCTTACTGACCTACAATGCAGTGACCCTCCTGACCTCAGTAAGCAATGACCTACAGCGGGGGGTTTCAAAGTTTTTGATGGCAAGAACCTCCAAATATGATGATGATAAAGGAAAAGAAAAACGGAGCGATATAAATAAATAAATAAATATATATATATATATATATATATATATATATATATATATATATATATATATATATATATATATATATATATTTTTTTTTTTTTTTTTTTTTTAATTTATTTATTTATTTCTGAAATTTTCTGCTGACCCCATAGCACTCTCTTACGACCCCCTGGGGATCCCAGGAACCCAGTTTAAAAAACCCTGACCTACAGTACTATATTTTCTACAATGCAATGCACTCAATTTGACCTTCCATTTCCAGTGTGATCATGGCATACAGATATTTATCAAGGCATATTATGTGTTGTGTTTTTTTGAAGAGCGATAGAGAGAGTGTGTGTGTGTGTGTGTGTGTGTGTGAGAGAGAGAGAGAGTGTGTGTGAGAGTGTGTGTGTGTGTGTGTGTGGGCGGATTGGGTGGTTTACGAGGACATTTTTTTAGGTTACAAACTGGTAATTACAAGGGTATTATGCTATAAATGTGGTTTATGAGGACATTTCTAGTGTACATACTAAACGATGTTTTGTTGAAAATTAGAAAATGCAGAAAGTTTTTTGTGAGGGTTAGGTTTAGAGGTAGGGTTAGGAGATAGAATCTATAGTTTGCATAGTATAAAAATCATTATGTCTATGGAGAGTCCTCATAAGCATAGCCGCACCAACATCACCTACATTGTGGGGCTCAGCCAGCGGTCCCCACAAGGGAAATGGCTTATTAAACATACTAAATTATGTTTTTTTGAAAATGTAAAAATGCAAAAAGTTTTCTGTGAGGGTTAGGTTTAGGGGTAGGGTTAGGGTTAGGGGATAGAAATTATTGTTAGATCTGTATAAAATCCATAAAATGCATGGAAGTCTGTGGAGAGTCCCCACAATGATATAAAAACAAGTTAAGATTAATCATTTTAACTGCTTGTCCACTGGTTTAGTAATTTAAAGGAATAGTTCACCCAAAAATGAAAATTCTCTCATCATTTATTCACCCTCATGCCATCCCAAATGTGTATGACTTTCTTTCTTAAGCAGATTTTTAGAAGAATTTCTCGGCTCTTTTGGTCCATACAATGTAAGTTAATAGGTGCCAAAATTTAAAAGCTCCAAAAATCATATAGGTCAGCATAAAAGTAATCCATATGACTCCAGTGGTTAAATCAGTGTCTTCAGAAATTTTTACTACAAATTTTCCCTGCTCAGTGTCCACTTCAACTTTCACATTCTTCTTCTTGTGTTTTTGGTGATTCACATTCTTCTTGCATACGCCCCCTACTGGGCAGGGAGAAGAATTTCTAACAAAAATGGACTAAAATATTGATCCGTTTCTCACCCACACCTATCAAATCGCTTCTGAAGATATGGATTTAACTACTGGAGTCATATGGATTACTGTTATGCTGCCATTATGTGCTTTTTGGAGCATCAACATTTTGCACACAATCACTTGCATTGTATGGACCTAAAGAGCTGAAATATTCTTCTAAAAATCTTAATTTGAGTTCTGCAGAAGAAAGAAAGTCATACACATCTGAGATGGTATGAGGGTGAGTAAATTATTTCATTTTTGCATGAACTAACCCTTTAAGTTTGTTGTATGCCCATTTTCTTGTTTTAAATTGGATTTTAAAAATTTCAGAAATTGTTACCTGAATTTAGTCTTTTGGCAAATCAAGTATCAAGGTGTGCAGTTGTCTGATAATTGGCAAATACAACAACTTCATGTAAACCAAGTTAAACTGGTCATCCCCTTTTCTGCTTCATTTGGTTTGTTTGGTCTTTCCACTTGCATTTAATAAACAGGGCTGCTGAAGTTAACACATTACTGTAAAAGAGGAATCTAAAGCATTATAACATAAGCAATGCACTTCATTTTGAAAGAAGAACAATTATATTTTGAGGCAAATTTCTGTAAATTACAAATCATAATGGCACCATTTTTGGCAGGCAAACCAGCAATTTCAGCAGGGAGCCGATGGGCCTAACGATCCTAGGAACTTAGGATCTTCCCCAGCTGCCCCATTACCAATAAACATCTGGAAGCCATTCTTAAAAATCTAGAGTGCAACTTCATGTCTCCACGGTCTCCATATTGTTTAAGTGCATCATTAAATGTGTGTTTGAGAGGTGCATCTCATTCAACTTGGTAAATAATGATTGTAAATATTTGTGTAGCTGTATTGGTGTTTCTTTCTGGCCAGTTAAAAGGGAATCTACAGGAGGAGTAATCATGATTCTCCAAGTCACTTGAAGGATGTCCCAAATTGGATGACAGAAGTGTTGGAGTTAGAGTATAGTCTGGTGTTTATATTATATATCCAGGGGATGGGGGATGTAAAAATATTTATATTATATGTATAGCATATATTTATATTGTATAAATATAATTCATATAATATATATTTGTATTATATTTATATTTATACCATGATTATTGGAAACAAGTAAATGCTTCATGCTGCAACCCCCCAAATGTTCAAGCCAAATCTACACCCTTGGTGTGAAGTCTTTGTGGTCTAGCTCGGTGTCATGTGCATTGGTCTAGCAGAAGTCTTAAGCAGGAGATTATTGAAGGGGTTTATGGACATTTGCATGGACCGTGGAATTTTGCATGAAGTGGCTTATGGGGTCTTGTAAAACCAGGTATTATTCCAATCCATTCAGACCCCATGTGTTCATAGAATAAATGTATTGTGTATTATTGTGTAAATGTATTGTGTTAACAGGATCGCAGAAAATATCATTTTAAAGTTTTATTAATATGAGCTAATATAAAGCAGTATTTTTTTGCCTCTGGATCTGATCCTTTTCCAAAGCTAAATAATGGAAACTGATATAAGCCTGAATGGCATGTGAATAGAAAAATGTTTCAATGATTGATTGCATAAAGTCAAGTCACAATGTTTCATTTGACCCACAATCTGTACTTAAATACTCAGAGCAGTAAGGTCACTAAGAAATGTGTAATTGCACACCTCTCCTTAATAATTTGAGTCATCCTTCATGTTCATAGCATAAACGGTGCAGGACAAGTTATATGCCTAATACTTAGGTTGAGGGGTTTCATCTGCAAATTAAAGACAAGAGGTCACTAGATCTTAATATGTAGTACTTTACTCTTCACTCCCTATAGCTAAAGACATCCTACATATAATCAAATGTACAAATGCACATACCAATGGGAAGTTTAACATTTTTTGAAGTGGGTTATGAATTCCTGTGTTTGGTGTATTGATCTTTAAATGAGTATTACATGTGAATACATGTCCATGTGTTTTAATAGGCTTGTGTGTGTGGACAGCTGTATTTTGCTGTGCTAGCCCTAATCATAAAGCAGAGGTGTATGAATGTGTGTGTGAGAGTGTGTGTGTTGCTGGGGGAATCCAGTGGGTCTTTAGTAATTATAAAAGTCAGTTCTTTCACAGAAAGACTGTGAACAACCACAATATACACTGATTTCCTCTGTCACAACCACTGCTGCTTAACACATTCTCTCTCTCTCTCTCTCTCTCTCTCTCTCTCTCTCTCTCTCTCTCTCTCTCTCTCTCTCTCTCTCTCTCTTCTTTTGCATCACAAAATCAATCAGAATATCAGCCTGTTTGTTTCTGTTCTTTGTTGAATGTAAAACTTTTGTCCAAAGCTTAAAAGAAAACAAACCAATTGAATCTGAGCATGAGTTCTGATCTGGCCTGGATCTTGGTCTTCTTGGTCTCAGCATATGTATGATCCAAAATTAATACTTAATTTAAAATGCAAAATTAATTTAAAACTTACTGGCCAAAGTTACTGGCCCAGTTTGTATTATTGTCATAACTTCATGTGGAAATTACTGCTGTTAGTAGTCTGTACAATTGTTTAAAAAAATAGCTAACTAATTCCTTTTTCAAAGGAGAAAAATATATTTTTGATAAGGTAATACAATATACAGTTTCATGGCAGATATGATAACTACTAAGTCATGCGATTATCTAATCAGCCAATCGTGTGGCAGCAGTGCAATGCATAATATCATGTAGATACGGGTCAGGAGCTTCAGTTAATGTTTAAATTAACCATCAGAATGGGGAAAAAATGTAATCTCAGTGATTTCGACCATGGCATGATTGTTGGTGTCAGACAAGCTGGTTTGAGTATTTCTGTAACTGCTGATCTCCTGGGATTTTCACGTGCAACAGTCTCTTGAGTTTACTCAGAATGGTACCAAATAAAAATTAACATCATGTGAGAGGCAGTTCTGTGGACGGAAACGCCTTGTTGATAAAAGAGGTCAAAAGAGAATGACCAGATTGGTTCGAGCTGACAGAAAGGCTACGGTAACTCAGATAACCACTCTGTACAATTGTAGTGAGCAGAACAGCATCTCAGAATGCACAACATGTCGAACCTTGAGGCGGATGAGCTACAACTGCAGAAGACCAAGTTGGTCACTTTTTTAAGACCAAAGTGCTCAGTGAGTGTATATCATCCATATGTACAGAGAGATCTTTGAGTGCTTTTTTATTCACGTTCTTACACTGATTGTGCTTAATAAGCAGACAACGAAATTATCGGGGTAATGTCTTAAACGTTAAAGTAAAAAAGTGATCAGCACATGTACATTTTTGCCCATTACCCCACATTTGTGTTGCATGTTAACACCTTTATCAGCATTCTTACCGGCATATACAATGTGCGCAAATGTTGTGCACATGCCTGTGGACGTTTTGACATCAAAAGCAGAGAATAATCTGATGATTTCAAATCTCATGTAAATTAATTTTTTTAAGTTGTCAGATTTTTGATTTAGGATTTTGGTCATTATCAGCATCTTGCTGTGCATATAAATGCACTCATAGTTTTACATTTTTCAAAATCCTAAAGTTTGCTGTTTATTTCCAGGTTTACTTTAGAGTTTCAGTGTAGTCTCAGGCTTTTGGACCTTGTACATTAGCATACAGTATGTGGGCCATGAGCAACCCTTACTTTATATTTATTTTTTTCTCTATTGTGTAAATGTATGAGCAGCACACACACACAAGCCTTTTTGCATTTTTACATTTTCAAAAAAATATCGTTTACTATGTTTAATAAGCCAATTCCCTCATGGGGACCACTGGCTGGTCCCCACAAGGTAGGTTTTCTCGGGTTTTACTATCCTTGTGGGGACATTTGCTCCTCACAATGTAGTATAAACATGGTTACACACACACACACAAAAACATGGTTTAGTGTTTAGTTTTTTACTCATTTACCTGTGCTGTCAGTGCATTGGTATTGTGTCTGATCAAAGTCAAGTCCTGTGGCATTCAGTTCAAAGGGGTCACAAAACTTGCCGTACATGACGTATACATGTGTGTGTGTTGGCATTAAAGGAGGAGGAAATGTTTAGCTTTGTCTGCTCAAGATAGTGACCCATGTCTCGTGTGTGTGTGTGTGTGTGTGTGTGTGTGTGTGTGTATTTGAGAGAGAGAGAGAGAGAGAGAGAGAGAGAGAGAGAGAGAGAGAGAGAGAGAGAGAGAGAGAGAGAGAGAGAGAGAGAGAATAGTTTTTGGTATTTTAATTAAAAGAGTTCTGGAAGTGGAAATGTCACATAACAGCTGTGGGACGAACCTGCAATTAGTTTAATCTTCCTCCCAGTCAGAGGGGTTATATAGCGGTGTGTGTTCAAGCAGAGGATGTGTGTTTATGTGTGTACATTTTAAGGCTGCTTTCAGTCAAATTTTAGACATGTTTGCCACTGTACATTTTTGTCCCTAAGTATTTTGTATGTGTTTATAAATACTGCTAAATCCCTGAGCTCCACCCCAGTTCCCATCTCTATCTGTGTGTTTACATGTCTGTGTGCCCCACTGTTCCCGTCAGTGTGTGTTGTTTCAGTTAAAGCTCTTTTTTGTAGTCGGTCATTCATGAAATTCACTAATTCATTCTCACGCAGAAATCCTCACTATTTTATTTGTAGTAACAGCTCTTCTAGCAGGCTATGTCACGCACCCTCCTTTTTCATAAATCTTTTGTAAATCATTTTTATACACGTTTTTTATTTTTCCAATCTGATGAATTGCCGATCAGATAAATATATATATATATGTAAGGCAATTTGCATGCTTACAATAAATACAATTATATATAATTCTTTTACTATCTTAAACTGGCATTTTCGCAGTTATTTACTTTGGCTATGTTTTGAATAGCATACTACCATACTGCAGTTACATTTTCTGCAGTATACTGTTCACAGGGCACAGTATGCAACAATTCTGTATACATGAAAAACCAGAATGTCCAACTATATTTCCCAAAATGTGAAGTATAGAGCAGAGCACAATGCGTAGAATACTGTATGCCACAATGCAACACGCTTGACGTGACCTTCCATTTCCATTGTGAAGTATGAACAAGAAGTAATGCCCACTGTGATTTATTTTTTTTTTTTTATTTTTTTTTTTGAATGGAACAGTTTCACTTGTAATTGGATTCAAATTGCAAAATAACTGTTTTTATTTTTGATATGATGACTGGAAGCCACACAGAATAAAATACATTAAAATTTTTAGGCGGTATTTAGTGTAAACTGCACAGTAAGCAGTGGGGCAGTAAGCAAGTATTCCATTCTGAACATACGGTAGCTTAAAGGAATATTCTGGGATAAATACAAGTTTAGCTCAATCGACAGCATTTATGGCATAATGTTGATTACCACAAAAATGAATTTGGTCTTATCCCTCCTTTTCTTTAAAAAAAAAAAAAAGTCTGGGTTCAAGTGAGGCACTTACAATGTAAGTGAATGGGGGCCAATCTGTAAATGTTAAAATACTCATTATTTCATAGTATAGCCATAAGACATTAACAATAACTATTTTAACAGGACTGTAGTGCAATAAAGTTATAGCCAATTTTAAAACTTTGTTGCAATGATGATATAATGTCAACAAACCCTAAAATAACTGTAAAAAAAAAAAAAAAATGACGATTTAAACAACTTTACAGCTCAAATATTACACAAGTTTCAACAGGAGAATTAATATAGGTGCTTTTATTAAATTATTAACTGCACATGTGTGCCTTTAAACCCTCCAAAAATATGCCCCATTCACTTCCATTGTAAGTACTTCACTGTAACCTCAATTTTTGCTTTTTTAAAAAGGAGGGATGAGTCAACATAATTTTTTGTTGCAATCAACATTATGCCACAAATGCTGTCGATTGAGCTTAACTTGTTTTGAACCTGAAATATTCCTTTAAATGCACTTCTCTGCACTGACCGATCACACTCCAGCACCAATTACATCTTGACAAATCAGCATGATCAGTGCACTCAACACCACTGACCAATCACACTCAAGTAGCTACAATGAGCTTTTGAGCTATAATAGCCTGTATGCCCACCAAACTCTATCATCTAGTTGCACACAGTAGCATGCATGGAGTGTTTGTGAAGTTGTGTCACACCCTTGTGGTGATTTTGGAAAACTACATTCCAAAAAGGCTCTGATTATTATAGGCACAACCTTGGAATGTACTCAAACATGAGGACAAACCCCAGTTAGGAAAATGTTGAATAATTATGAATTTTAATAGCAAATTGTTGCATTTTTATATCTGTAACAAGGAAAATATCAATATTTGTAATTATAATATGCAATTGAACATCCTGCCTGTTTATTGCCCCATGTGCTCCTGCTGAGTCTTGGTTTTCCCAACAGGTTTGGGTAATTACACAAGCAATATCAACTGTCACTTATTCAGTTAATTAAATATCTTTCTCTTTTGTTTTCTAGGGACCTCCTGGTCCATTAGGTCGGCAGGGCCCCCAGGGGCCCCAAGGTATACCTGGCACCCCAGGACTTCCTGGCGAGAAGGGTCAACGAGGAGCCATAGGATACCCTGGGGTGTCTGGCCAGAAAGGAGATCAGGTATATACCAACAAACCCAAACATACACATGCTCACACACAAAGCTCATGCAACTCAGTCTAATCAAACTCATCTTTATTTTGTTGCACTCTTTTTTTAATAGGGCGTCAAAGGATCTAGAGGCCATGCAGGATTAGATGGAGTGCCAGTAAGTGACTGTACTCTGCTGTTTATAGCTACTATGCATTGAAATGCAGTCTGTACTCTATATAATAGCTAAACATGTAGTAAATCAATACATACATTACCTACTGATACTTTTTATAATTATTTTAGAATAATAGTAAAGTCATCAAAACTTTTAAATAAAAGGCAAGTTGAAGTATGGAAAGTATGGAGTGACAAATTAAAATGACCTTATCCTTTTCTTATCTTTTATTACTTCTCTCCAGGGTCATCCGGGGCCGGGTGGTGCTCCTGGATTTCCAGGGAAGGACGGTTGTAATGGAACCAGAGGAGATCGTGGGCTGGATGGTGAGCTAGGGCTACCCGGCCTCCCAGGACCTGTGGTATGACTCCATACGTTTGGCAACCCCATGTGAAACTTTCTTAAAGTCAACATGAAATGGCATTTGCAACCCATTTTACTTCCGCAGTCAGATTTATTTTAGAATGAAACATGACATTTAACAAGAAAAAGTCATTTTAGAGGCATAGCAAGTTATTACATTTTGATCAAAGACAAGCATTTTTTTAAATTTATTTATTTTTTTGAATAAAATGCACAGATGAATCTTGCACAATAAAACATGGTACCATTATTAACCCTTACATATTCGGGTCTTTAGAGACCCGGCACTTATATCTATCAAAAAATCAATGTACAAAATGCCCAGATAGTGTCACATTTTCAAAATATTTTCAAGACAATTAGAAAATAATAAAATAAAATATATGATTTATGTAGTGACGTGCTTTTCCGGAGTGGGATGCTCTCATAACGGCAGAGCTCAAAACAACACAGGAACACTTCAAAATAAAAGCTCCGCCAAAATAAAAGCTCAATTTAAATAAAAAAAGTATGACAGAAATTTAATATTTACTGGTATACTACTACTAAAACAACTAATAATAATAAATTAATAGTAATTGTATAATATTTAAGCAATATCTTACATCTGTGATGCTCTGTAGTGCAGAACTTTATTTGATAAAAAATAACTCCAATGTATTTTAGATTGTGCTGTGAAGTTCTGAATTAAAGCACTTTATTTGATAAAAATAGTACAATATCATGTTGAAAATTAAATGTTTATACTTTCATTTGATTAAAGTTTTTAATGAATTAATTTATTTAAACACCATTTTGATGAAAATTTTAAATAAACTGTTGAAATGCATTTCAGAAAAAAAAAAAAAGAAAGAAAAAAAACAGGTATTGGACTCTGTATCGGTTAGTACTAAAAAAAAGTTATGGTATTCATACTCGGTCTCAAAACAATGGTATCGGGACATTCCGAAACAAATCACGACAAATCTAGTACAGGATTCATTGTGTTCACACTGAAATTTCATTAGATGCAACTGGCTGTCAAACACATATTTAGCTATACATAACACATAACACAAATATATTTTCTCAGGCACTTACTGAGTCTGAGTATTGATGAACAACTTACATTATTTCAGTAGTCCACCCAAATGACAAAAGTCATATCAGACTGTTCAAGTGTTACACTTGCTATAGTTTACTTCCATGTTGTTTCTTCATCAAATATCAGTGTGAAATGTAAATCAAGTCAATCACTGTAACAACAGTGCCACCTTGAGTAAGAAATAACAAGTATAATCTGTATGTGTAAATGCATATTGGATACTGATATTTTACCATTGTTGATAATTCATTGTTGCACCGAAAATCAACGTGATATAGTGTTTATTTGTATGAAAATAGTACTAATTACTCTTGTTATAAACAAAGAAATAGATATCCTGTGACAGTAAACTTAAATAGATATGAAATAATAATAAAAAATAGAATTTATGGAAGTGCGAAAAACCTCGGGTCTCTAAAGACCCTATACACTAAAGGTACTTAAACCATTATAAACATATTACATTTTTGTGTTACACTATTTATAAGAGATAGATTGAGGTATACTAAAGAGGTCTGGGCACAACTCCAAAAATGGATGCGGTACATGGGTGGAATGAGGTCCCAGGTCTCTAAAGATCCGAGGTATGCATTTAAGGGTTAAGGATGTAAACAGGGTCAACTTTGTTCTGAGCAGTCATTCCCCTTTTGTCCACTGAAATTGGTCATTTTATGTTTTCTATGTTAATATCATGCAGTGGTAACCAAATCAACCAAACAACAGATCCACACTAAATGATTTACTAAATCCACTTCAGCAAATCAGCACTGCATGTTGACTTCTGTTTTTTGTTTTGTTTTGTTTTTTCAGGGACTACCTGGGATAAAAGGAGCCAAAGGAGACCCATCTAATAGAATTGTTTTCATCCTTGGAAAACCTGTACGTATAATGCCATAAATTGATGATTTACTATTTTCAGTACTAATTTTGTTAAACTAGTATTAAAAGGCTGCAGTTTTATGGTTATACAGACATTACAATCATTTTCGGATCCGATTTGAGATTCGGCTGCGTTTAATTATTTCAACTCATGCGACTGGTCCGTATGTGACCACCCGACCGGAAGTAATGTATTCATGCAAAACTATCAGCGTGAAGTGAGAAATATCAATGGATTTTGACCTAAACGTTATACTAAACACCTGTATTCTGGACAATTATGAACGTAGAAGTTAGAAATGATTGTTTACGTTGCAAATATATCACAAAAAGCTTTTTTTTATTACAGTAAATGTGTGATTAAATGTGTAAACGTGCAAAACCTATATATTTAAAGTCACAACTATTAATTTATGCTTGCTATATGCTGATTTATGGTTGTTGTTGCTGTTAATTATCATAATATTAACTATAAAAACAGTAATAATGATAAATATTACTATTAATAATAAATACTGAGTGAATATTAATCCTGAATTTTTTGGAATTCATTCATCTGCTCAACAAAATCCCACACAGTAATGTTATTCTGAGGTAAACATTTGGTAGCTTCTCTTAGTGAATAAAATTAATCGCAGGCAAAATGACAGTTCAGCACGACTGCAACTGGGGGAGAAATACGACAGTCGTATGTGAATGTTGGAGACAGTGAAAAGGCAGCTTAAGTCAGAACAGTCTGAAGGTCTGTACCAAGTTTGGTAGATGTAGCTTGAAAGCTCTTGGAGGAGTTAGTTGTCTAGTTGATACTTTTGCAGTCGTTTTATTGTATCCATGTATGTTTATCTTTTTATACCTAATAAATCTTTACATTTGCTGCCATCATTCGCAGGGTGTCGATGGACTTCCAGGAATTTGTGGCCCACGAGTATGTACAAAATAGCACAAAACAGTACAAAAGTATGAGGTATGATGTAGTACTTTTGTGTAATCTTTAGTTATGCATTTAGGTTTGTTCTGTTTCTGTGTGTTTTTTTTTATATGTACAAAGGGACCTAATGGGGTCTTTGGCCCTTGCGGTCCACCAGGACAAGTGGGACCTGTAGGATTTATGGTAAGAAAAGTATTTTCTTTTTAAATGTTTGTATGTAAAAGTTAAAATGTAAGATAAGTCTAAAAACTAATGTAAGATAAGTCTTTTCTCTTTAGAGGTCTCAACCGGTTAATTAATATTCTGTCATCATTTACTCACCATCTTGTTATTCCAAACCAATTTGATGTTCTCCATGGAACACAAGAGGACATATAAGGCAGAATGTTAGCTCCAGCCACCATTAGCTTTCATTGCATCCCCCCCCCCTATACAATGAAAGTGAATGATGATGGAAGCTCCGCTCATTCATCTCAATTTGTGTACTGTAGAGTAAATAAAGTCATATACAAGTCATATATATACACATATATATATAAATGAACTGGCCATATATTGTGTGAAACATGAGTTACTTGATATTAACTTCTTGTACAAAACAACAGTACTCTTGCTCATGTGATAGCATACAATCAGAAAATTGTCCCATATATATATAAACTTAAGATGAACTACTTTGTCTCATTTCAATTTCTAACGTTTCATGTTTCTTGTTTTTAATTGGCTTCTTCATAATTTCTCTCTCTCTCTCTCTCTCTCTCTCTCTCTCTCTCTCTCTCTCTCTCTCTCTCTCTCTCTCTCTCTCTCTCTCTCTCTCTCTCTCTCTCTCTCTCTATCTCTCTCTCTTAGGGCCTACCAGGATCAGCTGGTCCAAGAGGCCCACCGGTATGTTCTCCTGGTTCAAAACTCTTCATCCGAACACATGGTCACACTCAAAAAATATACAGATTTCTTGAATGGGATCAGCTCTGATTTTATTTCAAAACCTGAAGAACTTTATCTGAGGGGCCCTGCACTTGCAGTTATCTAAACTGCCTGTAGGGTGCAGTATTAACAAGTCATTATTTGTCTCCAAGTCTGAATGATGCCTTGTACTTCCCAAAGAGAACTTCTGTTTTTCACTGACTGTCATTTATGAATTATGTGGAACCAATTTTTATTATTCGAAAATGTGTTGTTTTATGATGTTTTGCTCTGTTTTCTATTAGGGAGATCCAGGAAGATCATTGCCTGGACCGAAAGGAGAAGAGGTAAATAAAACACGTGATCGGTAGGACTGATTTTATATATGTGTGTATATACTATATGTATATATATATATATATATATATAGTATGTATATATATGTGTAGTATGCAGTCATGAATGTGGGTTTAACAGGGTGCTCTTGATTCTGTGTCTTTTTAGGGGGAGCAGGGTCCTCAGGGGGAACCAGGACCTTTTGAATATGTGGAGCCCAAACCAGAAGACTACGTCAAAGGATATAAGGTAAAATCGTTCACTGGAATAATCTGCAGTTGACAGTGTTGTGTAGTTACATGCCAGCTGAAGCTTTACAAGTGCCTGTTGGATGCAGGCCCACTTTGTCTCAGCTCTCAAGAAAGGCTCAATTTGGGGGATTAATGTTGTTAATTTGAAAACGATTATGAATGTTTCCATATTTAAAAAGTTTGCATTTTTTTACTTGGACTATGGACTCGTTGGCGAGTTTTGCAAGGATGTTGGGTTGCTTATCAGGAGGAGATATATAATTAGGAATATAAGGATGAACTAATAATAATAATACTTGTAAAGATAATAATGATTTTAGGATGAATAACCTGTCTGTCAAATCGGAATGATGCTGTCTTCTTACTCATAAACTTTGTTTGTAGGGGGATAAAGGGCAAAAGGGAATTTGTGGAGTATCTGGCCCAGATGTGAGTATTTGTGTGTCTTCATTAGATTTTATATAACTGCAAGACTTACTGTGAGATGTGTTTGTTCATTCTCATCAGTGTTGTTGTATATTAGTTTACCTGTTTATACTTATTTTTCCTCAGGGTCCTGATGGGTGTCAAGCAGAAAAAGGAGAGAAAGGAATTATTGGTTTCCCTGGACCTAGAGTAAGACTATTCAACAGTTTATATATCAGCTGATCCACTTCAAATCAACTAATACACCAGTTCAATCGATTATGAAATTCTGAGCCAACCAATCATAACACTCCAAACCAAGAATCATAACATCCTATATCAACCAATAGTTAAGACCTAAATCAACAACTCAAAACACTTAAAAAATCCAATCAAATCACACCAACCCAAACAATCATCAATACTCAAACAATGCTCCAGATATAATATAACTGAAATTAGTATCAGTCTTTTGCATCAAGTGCCTTTCCTGTTAAATATCCAGATTGTGCAAGTTTGTGTGAATTCTAGTAAATTCTAGAAAATTGTAGTTGGTATAAATGTTTATTTATTTATTTATTTATTTATTTTTTAACATTACCATAGGGGCCGTTTGGTTCTCCAGGCAGAATGGGCTTTCGAGGACCTAAGGTAAACTTTAGTTCAAAAGTGTGTGTGGGTTGTTGACACATAATATGGACATAAACGTTTTCAACGTTAAGATTTTTTAAGTGTGTTGAATTTGCTGTTTGTGACTTTTTTTCGTTTTCTGTTTGTACAGGGGGGACTTGGGGAAAATGGTCTCCCTGGTCTTTTTGGCAACACAGGACCAAAGGTTAGAAAGAAATTCTGACAAAACTTTTATGCTGCATTGCAAATGTTGCATAGTTGCATTGTGTAATAGAAAGTGATAAGGTAAGTGATATCTATACCTGCAAGTGTATTATCAGTCTGACTGCTGGTTTGAATGTGTGACAGGGCTACACAGGAGACCCCGGACCTATAGGAAAGCGGGAGTACTATTACCAAAATGTGACAGGTAATTGTGTAATAGTTGGTTAATGCTGTTCTCCATGAACATTGTCACTTTATGGTTTGCTTGAATTCATTATACAATCCAGAACACTGAATTCCATAAAGAGTTCCATATAGGTTGGGCTCTGTTTGGGTAATTTAATTTAATTTAATTTAATTTACCCACTTTATATACAGTTAATACAGCAGTTGATACAATGTACTTATTATGTACATACATGTTGTTGCATTGTACTTACATTTAAAGTGCCTGCACTTAATAACATCTATAGATACACTGTTAACCTTACCCCTAACCCTAAACCTAAACCTAACCCTGCCCTATCCCTTACCCTAAACCCTACACCCTAACCTTACCCCTAAACCTACCCGTAGCTCAACCTCAGGAACAGCAAATGTGTATCTTGTGAGAATTTTGCAGGACAACATATAGTTACACAATAAGCACACTGTATTGTATGCATTTTAATGTTTGTAGTTAAAGACAGCTAATATAAGGTGGGACCAATTTGATTTGATTTAATTCAGAGAAAATAAAATAAAAGATGTGATTTGAGTTTGGGGTCAGGTTTTGTCTTAAGATTTGGCAGTGCTGATTGGTTTAGTTCAGTTACAGGGTCTTGTTTACAGACTGGGTTCTGCCCGTGTAGACCTCTAATTTGGTATGCATTTTTATGTAGGACTGCCTGGAGATCCAGGGCTCCTTGGTGCAACTGGACCACCTGGTTACAGAGGAATGATGGGTATTCCTGGACCCCCTGGTGATCAAGGACCATCAATAATAGGTGTGGGTCTGTGCATGTGTGAATGATAAACTATGAACTTTATATATATATATATATATATATATCACCGATCAGCCACAACATTAAAACTACCTGCCTAATATTGTGTAGGTCCCCCTCGTGCCGCCAAAACAGCGCCAACCCACATCTCAGAATAGCATTCTGAGATGCTATACTTCTCACCACAATTGTACAGAGCAGTTATCCGAGTTACCATAGACTTTGTCAGTTCGAATCAGTCTGGCCATTCTCTGTTAACAGCAGTTACAGAAATACTCAAACCAGCCCGTCTGGCACCAACAATCATCCATGCGATTATCTACTCAGTCAATCGTGTGTCAGCAGTGCAGTGTATAAAATCATGCAGATACGGGTCAGGAGCTTCAGTTAATATTCACGTCAACTATCAGTATGGGGAATAAAGTGATCTCAGTGATTTGGACCATGGCATGATTGTTGGTGAAAGAGGGCTGGTAAGTGAGTATATATATATATATATATATATATATATATATATATATATATATATATATATATATATATATATATATATATATATATATACTTAAACCATTAACAGGATCTTGGATTCAGTCAGTGTTTGGTTTTCTTTCTTTTTTTTTTTCTTAACTCTCAGGTGCTATGGGTGAATCTGGTCTCCAGGGTTTACCTGGACTCAGAGGAGAAAAAGGCAACCCAGGAAGAATACAGACTGCCAATATGTATACAAATCTTTATGAGCTTTATGACTGTCTTGGTGAGTGGATGCTACATAAGACACACAATTGCCCTGTTTACAGTACACCCAGTATTAAAGTGATAGTTCACCCAAAATTTTTGAACCAAAACTTTTCCAATGTTATGTTGTTCCAAATTTGGTTGACCTGGTGTCCATGGAACACCAAAGGAGATGTGTGCAAAATGTCAGCCTAAGTCACCATTCACTTTTATTGATTATTTTTCCAAACAATGAAAGTGTATGGTGACTGAAGCAAATATTCTGTCTAACATCTCCTTTTGTGTTCCACTGAAGAAACAACTTCATATAGGTCTGGAATAACACGAGGGTAAGCAAGTGATGACATAATTTTCATTTTTGGGTGAACTACCCTTTCTGCAAATCAAAGTATTTTTGTGGCATATTATAAAATTTTTAATGGTTAAAAGAAGTTTCTGAATTTTCCAGGGGAACCTGGGAAACGGGGCCTTCCAGGGCCTAAAGGAAAACGAGGAAATCCTGGCTCTCCTGGTGGGTGAATATGGAATTTCTTTCTCACTTCCTTCACTCTTCTCAACCAAGAGCAAAACGAAAAAGTGGCAAGCGATAAATTATTTTCCATGTTAATCTGAGCTTTTTTCTTAACCAGCCACAACTGCAATGAACAACAAGACCGTTTTCTGTTCAGTCATTCTAATTGGCCATGCCAACAATGAAATCTCATTGGTCCAACATTCTGCTCCACAAAGCTTTATATTAAACACCAGATTTGTTCTGATCTGTCTTGATTGTATTGCCTGAAACAGTACGTTCGCTTTCAGTGTGGACTGAAAAAATTAAGTGGCCATGGCAACACTTTTGCAAAACGAAATGACGTGCCTTATTACACGTTTACTGCAGTTTCCCAGTGAAATGTCCAGTGAGGGGCGCCAAAAGCGAGTTAAATGGTGTCGTTACCAGACGAGGTTTTTATGGTGAATATTCAATGGAGGTTTTTAATGAGTAAAACGTACCTCCCTAACCTAAAACTTAAACCTAAAACTAACCAATAGTGATCTAAAACCAAATGAGAGGTTGATTCAAAACAGACATCCTTACACTTAACCAACACCTGAATCTAACCGATAGTGTCCAAAAACAAAATGAGAAGTAAAAGCACATTTTATGAAGCAACCACGTCATCTCGTGGCACTTCTATAACACTTTCAGCTTAGCTTGCGTGCTTGAATGGTCTCGATTTATGGTCTTCCGAATCCAAAGTCCAACACTCTATGAGGTGAGCTGTAATACAAGTGTTAAAATATATCATTTTTCAAATGATGTGTTATAGTAAAGTGTTTTGATGTCATAACATAGCAGTGTGTGAGTAATAGTGTGAAAAATATAAAGTCATAATCGGCGTGAGCACCTCTATTGTTCCTTTCACCAGGATACTGTGATGAAATGTAGAATATGGCACGTTAAAGTCAGTTTGCAAAAATGTTTTTATAGTAAAGTACATTCTATGAGACTAGGTTGGACAAATTTCTTGTTGCTGCAAAATCGTCGTGCCTGGTTAGGACGCAGTGTTACTTTTCTTTCCTATTATGAAAGCTCCAAAAAACAAAATAACAATAAATTCAGCATAGCTTTAGTATGTGCATACCTGTACAAAATTGTACCATTGTATGTGTGGATGTGTGAGTGCAAGACTGTATTATGAATAATTGAATGTTGCATGTACCTAGTTCCCCAAATATGATTTATGACATATTATCTGTCTTTATATTGGCTTGTCATTAATATTAGTGAAACATTTAGCATGTGTAGTATAGACCCACTAACCTATGTCTCATTAGCTATAATGTTGGCATTATTGCTAATGTGCATGTGTGTCCATCTCAAGTGTGTCACTGTATGTTCTTCAAAGCATGTCATACGTCTTTGTTTGCCTGTTTTTTGTCTTTGTCCAACCGTCAACACTGACATCAACATTTTTGTCTCGTCATGTGTTTCGAGTCAACAGGTTGTGGTGAGCACAACTTTATAAACTGTCACACACTACAAGCATGCATTTATTCATGTATCCACATAGTTAATGCACACAACATAATACATAAATAATACAAGCATTATGCCAGCATTTGAAATAAGTACACATGGTGTTGAGACTCTCCATCTCTGTTACAGGTTACTACTGCCTTCCTGGTGAGCGTGGGGATCCAGGAAATGTTGGACAAAGGGGGCGTCCTGGAATACTAGGTGTCCAGGGTAGGAAAGGTGAGTTTTATGTAATTGTAAGAAATGTAATTCTGTATCCATATACAGTGTACCCAAAATGTATTTGGACACATGGAAGCCACAATTAAACATTTATAAATTTGATCATCAGTATGGTGCTAGAACTTTCCTCAGAACTAATGTCACTTTTCTTACACATTTTTGCAATTACTCTTAATCGGCTGTTACCGAAGTCATTTTTCGTTTTTGCATGAAGTCAGTTTTATTATTTAAAACCTAAAAAATGTATTTTTTGTGAAATGTTTAGCTTGAAAAGAGTGCTTGTGCTGGCATTTTGTCCTAAATGAATGTCACTTGGTTTGTTTATCAAACACTCATACATTTTAAGTGTGGCTTAAGTATCCAAATATTTGGGACCACTTGGGTTTATAAACAGTAGAGTAAACCTACATGGAATCTGCACTCTTTTTTAAAAAAAAACATTGTGTTGATTGTGTGGAAAAAATATGTTGATTGGATGCAGACATGGTAAGATGTGTTAAACAGAGCTGAAAGTACAGCACTGTTATTGGTAGCTAAACGCTTCATTGCATTTGAATTTGACACAAATCTGCAGTCAACTTATAGGAGAGGCTTAGCTGGTGCTGTCCATAGTGCTGATTATTTTTGGGGGGTTTTCCTAGCCAGAAGGCTGTGTGTAATGTGTATTGGTGTCCATTAGGAGGTGGCAAAGCATCCTTCTCAAGTAGGAGTACATTTGCGTTTGCTCCTCTGTGTGCCTTTTCAGGTCCTGATGGGGCGTGTGCATGTGAACCCCCTGGTGACCTACCTGGCAGGCCTGGCATTCCAGGATTTCCGGGTGACCCAGGTGATCCTGGGCGAAAGGGGTCCCCTGGTCCCATTGGTGATGTCGGTCCTTTAGGAAAGAGAGGTGCAGGCGGTGCAACTGTATGTAAACCTAGTCGAGATTCTCCGTGTGTCCATATAATAAATGTTATTATAGCTTAGAATTTTTCATTTGGTTTTTAGTTCATTTTGGTATTCCCATTTATTCCAACTTGTTAAACATATTGTGTTACTGCTATCTAACGGCAATTTCATGCTTTATGAAGGTGGATCGTAAATATTTAAAAATGAAAAATATACTGTGTATTTGAGTAAAATAATCTTTTCTCTTTTTTTTTTTTTTCATTTGTATTTTATTTTAGTTAGTTTTGGAGTTGTAAACAAATGTATTTTTGTTTAGTTTCAGTTTTTTCCAACTGGGTTTTTTTTTTTTTTTTTTTTTCAGTCAACGAAAATGATTTAGATTTCATTTTAGTTTTTGTAAATGATAATAACACTTTGTGCATTTTACTGTGTGCATATGTGTGTATTTTCATATTTCAAATTTTTGTGTCTGTTGTTGTTTCTCAGGGCCCCAGAGGCTTCACAGGAGTCAGAGGAATTAAAGGAGAGAAAGGAGATTTCACGGTTTTAAGGATGAAGGGTGAAGCATTTTTGCAATTTATTTATTTATTTATTTTTTTTTAATATTTTAGACATTAAAACACTATTACCTACCATTGTGAAACACCTAATAATTTTGTCTGTTATAATACAGAATTAATGTTTTGAATGTTAAATGTCTGATAATAAAATTACAGTGCATCTACAGAGTTTTATATTTCTGAATATGTTATCTAGAAAAATCTCATCTTTATATAAACTGCTAGTCACATATCAGGATGAATATCACAAAAATATGAAATGTTTAGGATTTCATTTCATAATAATATTAATTATTAATATTGTTATTAATATTATTGTTATTATTATTATATTTTCCATTAAGAAAATACAGCCTATTTTTCGTACCATTGTGTTTTTGTTTATTTTTACATTATTATTTGTATAGCAACTAAGCACATTTTCTCCACAATTTACCCCCTGAAATATTTTATTAAATATATGTTATTCATATAAATAACAAAATAAAAATATATATAATATATACATTTATGTAATATATAAATATTATAATTTATATTTTATATTTGAGGATTAATATGTATTATTTGAATAGTACAATTGTAAGCATACATTATGGTACTGTTTTTTGTACAAAATTTAATTTATGCTGATAAATAAAAAATTTGCAATTAGAACTTGGGGTGAAAATGTAATTTAAATAATGTCACAATTCAAATAATCTGAATGGTCCTATAAATAGGCTTACATTTATTTATTATTTATTTATTTATTTATTATTATTCTTTTGATTTTGGAGTGAATATGACCTTGACATTTCTTCATAAATGTACCCATCAGTCCAACTTATAAATTAATTTGTATCATTGACTGTCAGTGTTATTCTCTTTGTTTAAAGGGCAGAAGGGAGGTAGGGGAACTGTTGGACCAATCGGGCCACCAGGATACAGTGGCAGGAGAGGGGCTGATGGGAAGATGGGCATACCTGGAGATCCTGGACCTCTGGTCAGTCACACTGGGTCATAAATATAGACTGGATTTAGGAGTATAGACTTCAAGATAGATTATTGAAAGATCATTAAATACTGTATTAATTCCTGAGGTTTATTGGTGGATTCAATGGGTAAAGTTAATTAGTAGTACATTCATCTTTGCAACAGTGACTGTATGTATAGTTAAGGTATACATTTATGCAGTTATGGAAAACTTTTTTTCACACACAGTATAAATGGGTATTTATACATGAAATATGTATATTTTAGGAAGGGGTCATTGCAAAGTAATCATCATATGGGTCATTGGCGCAAAAAAAAAAAAAAAAAAAAAAAACTGTTCTAATGTACAGATCCAATCACACAGTCATTAATTAGTTCTTTTTTTCTTTCTCAGGGATATAATGTTGTTGGTCTGCCAGGTGATAGGGGTTGTCAAGGAAGTGTTGGTGCAAAGGGCTTCAGAGGTCCAGTGGGGCCTCCTGGCCCATATATGATGGGGGCTGTTGGGCGACGGGGGCAACAAGGAGACCCGGGGGCCCAAGGCCAAACAGGACCCCCTGGCCCCAAAGGGTGCCGAGGTAAATTATATCAAAGTGTAAATGTCAGATGAAAATTGTTAGCCAATTGTATACAACTGGAAAACAAATACTATTTGTTTTAAATAAATCTAATTGTGATAAATAAGGTACTGTACTGTAGATGTTTGTGTGGACATTTGTGAAGGAAACAATTTTTCTTAATTTTCCTGGTAGGTGAAACTCTGCCCTGTGGGACTGGCATTCTTGGGCCATCTGGATTAAGAGGACTGCCTGGTTTTTCAGGTAGCATAATAATAACGATAATAATAATAATAATAATAATAATAATGTCACATCAACCATGATAAAATTGTTATAGCCAAAACATTTAGATGTTTTTTATTTTGTTTTTTTCAGGTGAGAAAGGGAAGGTTGGAAATCCAGGATGCAGAGGGCGAGTTGGACCAGATGGTTCCAAGGGAGAGAAAGGCGACGCTGGTGATTATGGATGTAGCGGACACAGAGGTAAAGATTGTCACAATCTGAAAACAAAAGACAAATTCAATATGCTTGAGAACATTTCAGTTTAACTTAAATAACATACAGAGAAATCTTTTTTTATCCTTGAATATACCCTATTTTTAAACTATTGAATATGGTTTTCCATGACCAGGTTCCTACGGAAATATCAGTAAATTGAAGTCATTCAATTCAATTCAAGTTTATTTATAAAGCACAATTTATAACAACAAGTGTTGACCAATGTGCTGTACAGCAGCGATTTACACACAGAAAGCATATAATAAAATATTTAAAATACACAAATGCAAAATACAACTTCTAAGGTTGGTTAAAAGCCAGGGAGAAAAGGTACGTCTTCAACTTAGTTTTAAAATCATGTATTGTTGAAACAGTTCTAATGTAAATAGGTAGACTGTTCCATAGTTTCAGCACAGCTACCGCAAAAGCATGGTCACCCCTCAGCTTTAGTTTAGGAACTGTCAACAGCCTCTGATCTGAGGATCTAAGTGATCTCAGGGGATTGCGTCTATGTAAAAGGGTGGCAAGATATGAGGGCGCTGATCCATTAAAGGATATAAAAACAAATAATAATAATCCATAATCAATTCTATAATGAACCGGAAGCCAGTGAAGATGTGGTAATATGTTCACACTTACACTGGCTGCAGCATTCTGGACCATTTGCAGGCGAGCAAGGGATGCATGGCTAATTCCTATATAAAGGGAATCGCAATAGTCTAGTCAGGCAAAGATAAAGGCTTGAATAACCTTTTCAAAATCCTTAAATGACAAAAAAGGCTTGACTTTAGATAAAAGTTTAGATGAAAAAAAAACGTGTTTTTACAACAGAATTTATCTGTTTGTCGAACTTGAGGGCACTGTCAAATACCAAACCTAGATATTTCACTGAAGATTTATGGAAATGAGCCAGATGACCCAGATTAATATTGGGTGGGCCAGAGATATCAGACGGCCCAAGGATAATTATTTCAGTTTTGCTATCATTAAGGCTTAAAAAATGTAGTGACATCCATGATTTCAGATCAGTTAGACAGGCCAGCAAGGGTTTTAGTTCATTTCTGTGGTAAATAAATTTGAGTGTCATCTGCGTAACAGTGAAATGATACTCCAAGTTTCTTAAAAATACTTCCTAATGGAAGCATATAGAGAGAAAACAGGACAGGGGCCAAGACAGAGCCCTGAGGAACGCCACAGGTAAGAGGAGCTGACACAGATAAGAACTCCCCAAGACAAACTGAGAAACTTCTTTCTGTAAATTAGGATTTAAACCAACTAAGGGCGTTACCATAAATACTCACACATTGCTCAAGGCGTGAGATAAGGATGCTGTGGTCTACAGTATCAAAAGCTGCGCTAAGATCTAAAAAGACCAGGATCGCCGAAGTGAAGAAAAAAAAAAGCCCAGTAAAATATATGTTTTTCTAGTTATGCTCAGCTGTAATATATTTCATCGGCTAGAAATTGCTTTTTGCGAGTGCAATCTCTTAAATCATTTTTAAAAATCGTAATCCAGTATTCCTGAATGACTGGAAAACTCATTGAAATTCATTGTTCAAATGGTGTGGGAACTCTGGTTGTAATGTATTTTTTAATGATTCTGCATTTGCATGAGATAACCATAGCGTCAGCTTAAAAAGAACATGTCCAGATGGAAAATATTGTTAATCTATTATCACTGCCATCTTGTCCATAGGTCCAGATGGATACAAAGGAGATCCAGGTGGCACTGGTTCTGACGGCGACAGTTTTGATGGTGTACCTGGCACACCTGGTAACCGTGGACCAGAGGGTCTGAAAGGGTGTTTTGGAGATGGGGTTGTCGGGGCTCCAGGACCGATGGGGCCCTCTGGGCTTCAGGGATGCCACGGCCCTAAAGGTGTCCCTGGACCCCCTGGACCAATTGGATTACAAGGTAAAACAAAGAAGATGTCCTGCAAAGTGGCATGCTATACTTAATCTAAAACTATTTTAAACATAATTTTCTAATTCTGTTTAGACAGTACATGCATGCATTCATGTGTCACACCACATCACAATTTAAGTTATTATGAGAACTTAAAAGGTGACCATTCACATCACCTAAAATATACACTATCACTTATACATTCAGATACATTTAACCTAAATCTTCATTGCTAAGGAGGCAAAAAAAAAACAGCTAACCACCCAGATGGAAAATGTACAATCTTAAAGGTATAGTTCACCCAAAATTAAAATTCTTGACTTTCTTTCTTCTGGTGAACACAAACTTAGATTTTAGAAGAAAATTTCAGCTCTGTAGGTCCTCACAATGCAAGTAAATGGGTACCAAAATGTTCAATATTTAAGTCATTTTTATACTATCAATCTCAACTTTCACTTTCACATTTGTTATTCTTTTGTTTTTGGTGATTTGCATTCTTTGTGCATATCACCACCTGCTGAGCAGGGAAGAGAATTTATAGCAAAAAAGGACTTAAAAATGTATCTGTTTCTCACCTACACCTATCATATCGCTTCTGAAGATATGGATTTAACCACTGGAGTTACGTTTATGCTGCCTAATGTGCTTTTTGGATCTTCAGAATTTTGATACCCATTCACTTGTATTGTATGGACCTACAGAGCTGAAATATTCTTCTCAAACTCTTCGTTTGTGTTCAGTAGAAGAAAGAAAGTCATAAACTATCCCTTTAAAGTTGTTGAAGTATGGAAAAGTCAAGTATATCTAACTAATAATACAGAACAGTGAACTTAATAAAATGTTTGTGTTTTAATTAACAATTAATTAAACAACTAAGTTTAATATGAAGACATCCCAAAACAATGACATTTTGACATTTAATAAATTCCATTGTATCTCTGCAGGTACATCTGGTATTCCTGGACTTCTTGGTAGAAAAGGGGAAAAGGGTGCAAATGGTATGTCAGGACCACCTGGTTGCCCAGGAAGGAAACCAGATCAGTGTGATAGAGGAGAGCCTGGTCTACCTGGCTGCTCAGGACCACCTGGCTTCACTGGACAGCGAGGTGAGTAGAAACCACTGTATCAATGGAAGCAGAGGGGATATTTGACTGACCTGATCTTGAAAGAATACTTCACCCAAAAATGAAAGTTCTATCTTCATTTACTCAGTAAATTGATCCAGCCTCTGGTCACTGTATGATTCATTATATGGAAGAGAGCAGCATGAGCATTCTGCATAATATCTAAATTTTTTGTACCATGAAAAAAAGAAAGCCATACGGGTTTGGTACAACATGAGGGAGAATGAATAACGATAGAATTTTCATAGTTAAGTGAAGCCTGCACAACCTATACATGTAAATGGAAAAGCTCAGGTGGATGAAATAAAGGAAAGGAGTTTTCACAAGATGGTTCTGATAATAAAGTAACTTTTCTCTGTAACTGCAAATGTGTTTTAGGCCCCCCTGGAGAGAAAGGGTCACTTGGGGAACAAGGATTTCCAGGCATAGGAGCCAAAGGAGCACCTGGTAAGCCTGGTACCCCTGGCAATCAAGGAACTCCAGGCCTTCAGGGGCATCCAGGACCCAGAGGGGAGAATGGAATCACTGGATGTAATGGACTGAAGGGTAAAGACTCTTGGATACTCCATAACAATTCCCACGTCTCAATATGCTTTAAAAATGTTATAATTTAAAGTGGTCATGACATACACTTTTTAAAAAAAAAAAAATAAATGACCTTCCTTGAGGTCCACTGATAATTTTAGTAACGTTTTTTTTTTTTTTTGCACAAAAACAGTCACAATTTAGTAATATATGGTCATTTTCCACCCTGTCTCTGGCCCTCTGTCTGAAACGCTCAGTTTTGGCCTCAGCGTCTAATTTAAATTTCAATGTTAATTGCCCACTGTTATGATTGGCCCCTCGAAACAGAGTTCACATATAATGCACACCCAACACATTTCATCTGAATGTTTTAAACTGTTCACTCAGTCACAGCAGCACCATAAACAGTCATGACATTTGAAACATTCGTGAATGAAACTGGTTACTTTTTTTCTCCCCTTTTCTCCTTTTCTCCCCAATTTGGAATGCCCAATTCTCAATGCGCTTTAAGTCCTCGTGGTGGTGTAGTGAGTGACTCGCCTCAATCTGGGTGGCGGAGGATGAATCTCAGTTGCCTCCATGTCTGAGACCGTCAATCCACGCATCTATCACGTGGCTTGTTGAGCGCGTTACCGCAGAGACATAGCACATGTGGAGGCCCACGCTATTCTCTGCGGCACCACGCGCCCCACTGAGAGCGAGAACCACACATTATAGCGACCATGAGGAAGTTACCCCATGTGACTCTACCCTACCTAGCAACCGGGCCAATTTGGTTGCTTAGGAGACCTAGCTGGAGTCACTCAGCACACCCTGGATTCGAACTCGCGACTCCAGGGGTGGTAGTCAGCATCAATACTCGCTGAGCTACCCAGGCCCCCCTGAAACTGGTTACTTAAGGATTTGCAGTTGGGTCCAGTATTGTTTTAACTGCCCCATCCTTCAATAACAGTTCCTTTGCAAAGCTTGAATCATATAGTGACACAGTTTCACAAGCAATCCATGCTGATTATGAGCTGAAAATACATAGGGAATGGGGGTCTCATTTTAAGAGTTATAACTTGACATTGCATCTTTTAAAAGCGGCGCAAGATGCATGATAATGGTCAAAGCAGTTTGTCTAGTGCATGTTTATGTAGAAAAACATTTAGGAAGGTCTATCCCCTTTGGTGTAGATGAATCTCCCATGACAGTTTAGGCCCATCTCTCTCCTCTTTGCCTATCTGACTGAGTAGCAGTGGGCAGGGCTAAGGATGCAACGTTTTAAAAGTTTTGCTTTTTTTTCTATTGAGTAGGAAGTTTTGAGTTCTCAAACTTACAGAATGTTTTTATAGTAGAATGACCTCTTATATATCAAAAGATCAAGAAAATTTTGATTCCTTATGTCATGACCCCTTTTTATTAATGCACTCTATTATGTAACATAATTATTAGTGTGTGCTAACCTAATAATTGTACCGAGTGGTTATGTGAGTTACCATAGCCTTTCTGTCAGCTCGAACCAGTCTGGCCATTCTGTGTTGACCTCTTTCATCAACAACGCTTTTCCATCCACAGAACAGCTGCTCACTGGATGTTTATTGTTTTTGTTTGTTTGTTTCTGGCAACATTCTGAGTAAACACTAAAGACTGTTGTACGTAAAAATCCCAAGAGATTACAGTTAGAGAAATACTTATACCAGTCCGCTGGCACCAAAAATCATGCCACAGTTGAAATCACTGAGATCACATTTTTTCCCCATTCTGATGGTTGATGTAAACATTATCTGAAGCTCCTGACCCATATCTGCATGATTTTATGCATTGCACTGCTGCCACATGATTGGCAGATTAGATAATCACATGAATAAGTAGGTGTTCAGTTGTTCCTAATAAATTGCTCAGTGAATGTATATCAAATGTTAGATAACAGATATAAAACAGAGGAATGCACTACAGCTGTTTTTTTGACACCACTTTTGTTTTTCATTCTTGTCTATACGCTATCATGGGGTAATTCAACTCAGGTTTGCCTGGATTTCCTGGACAAGTTGGTTGTTTTGGCAGCTCAGGGCGGACTGGCCCCCCAGGGGCTCCTGGTCTGAAAGGCACACGGGGTCTCAATGGGCATCCAGGTTTCCCAGGGGAAAATGGATGCAAGGGCCAGAAAGGTACTTTCAAATGTTCCAGAACACCTAAATGTTATGCTTTTGCTCAGTTTTGCTCAGTATCACAATTACAGGTGGTCTGGACTGCACTGTGCACATTATTTAGAATTTAACAGTTCTTATGCCTCATCTTACAGGATGCATTGGGCCTCGAGGACCTCCAGGAGACACAATTACAATCCCATTGAAAGGCCAGAAGGGGGCACCTGGACATTATGGAGAACCTGGTTTTGCTGGAGCAAGGGGTAAGGGAATTAAAGGAATAGTTCACCATCTCATCCCAGATGTATATGACACAAACAAAGATTTTTAAAAGAATATCTCTGCTCTATAGGTCCATACAATGCAAGTAAATGGTGACCAAAACTTTGAAGCTCCAAAAGCACATAAAGGCAGCATAAAAGTAACCTATATGACTTCAGTGGTTTAATGAAGTGATCCAATAGATTTTGGGTTGTGTGTGTGTGTGTGTGTGTGTGTGGGTGTGTTTGGGTGGTTTACGAGGACATTTTTTTTAGGTTACAAACTGGTAATTACAAGGGTATTATGCTATAAATGTGGTTTATGAGGACATTTTTAGTGTCCCCGTAAATCAAATCGCTTAAAAAACATACTAAACTATGTTGTTTTGAAAATGTAAAAATGCAGAAAGTTTTTTTGTGAGGGTTAGGTTTAGGGGTAGGGTTAGGGTTAGGGGATAGAATCTATTGTTCATACAGTATAAAAATAATTATGTCTATGGAGAGTCCTCATAAGGATAGCCACACCAACATATGTGTTTTGTGTGTGTGTGTGTGTGTGTGTGTGTGTGTGTGTGTGTTGTGCCAAGAACAATATTTTTTCTGTACAAAATGGATTTTTATTTATTTTTTATTATTTTTATTTTTTTTTAATTAATGAGATTGACAGGGCTAAAAATGATACTGATAAAGATAACAAACTTTACTCTGTTTACATTTTGTTCAAATAGCACTGTTTCCTGCAAATTACCCACTTGTAACTGAAGACAAAAATCTGAAAATGTACTAATTTATTTTCTTGTGTAAATTATAGTGTAAATGCTAAAAGAAGTTGATGATAATCAGTATTGTTAGCTGAGTAGTCCTTAATCTCCACCAGACCATTAGGAAAGCTTCAGATGTGGTCTCTATCTCTTAACTCTCAGGTAATAAGGGTGCACCAGGACCTCCTGGCCAGCCAGGTTATCCAGGACTGAATGGACCTCCAGGGTTTGAAAGTGGCTGTCGTGGACCCCCAGGTACCCCTGGACAGCCAGGTGAGCCTGGAACATGTGGGCGGCCTGGGCCAAATGGCATTAGGGGATTCCCTGGGGACAGTGGTGATCCAGTGAGTGGATGGTCTTATTTAAATCCTCCTATTTTATTCCTGCCAATTAATTATTTAGAGTTTGATTGTCGTGCCATTTGTAGTGCACTCAGATATAGATATACTGTACATAAATAATAACATTTAGTTAAGTATTGTAAATAGTGAAAGAGTGGGAAAGTCTATTCATTACCAAATGTTTGTTTACAGGGTGACCCTGGATTGACTGGTAGTTCTGGAACCCCTGGTTTCCCTGGATTTGATGGTCCTAAAGGTACAGTAAAATGCAAAGATCTGACCACATTTACTTTATTTACTCAACCAAAAAAGTGTTCACAAAACCTAATTTATTCAACTGACAATTTCCTAATTTGCATTCATTAAATTTGGGTTGTGCACCTTAGCACCCCCCTTGATCCGGCCCTGCCTCTCCTAGTCAAACGTAATACCTTCATAAAGTCTATCATTATACAGTATATTCAATCTGCACATTTTACATATCTCCTGTGCAAAATTTACTGACGATACTTTATAGATTAAAAATCTTCCTGTATTTCTAAAATCATCTTGTGATGTCTGGAATAGGTGATAAAGGTGACTCTATCAGTGTGCCAGGCAGAAAAGGTGCGAGAGGGCCGTCTGGAGAAAGTGGCTTGTCAGGTGTGACTTTCTTAAATTTTACTTGATGTAATTCACCCTCTTGAAATACATACAATAAAAATTTTGGACCAAGCTTTAGAAACACTCTTCTCTCTTCCCTACAGCTCTGCCTGGTGATAAGGGAGACCCGGGTGACCCCGGCCCTCAAGGGCCATGTGGGCCCTTTGGTCCATCTGGTCCACCTGGGAGCACTGGCCTAAGTGGACCCCCAGGTAAAATGTCCATTATTAAACAGATAGTTCTGGCACTAAAGTTGGATTGGTTGAGCCATGTTCGGAACTGTCATAAACAAGTCATTGTAAAGTATTAATCTACCATATTATAATAATAATAATAATATACAACTGAGTTAGGCTAATTAATTAGTGGAAGTACTGTTTATCCTCTTGAGACCCGAGCGTAAATGCTGTGTGCATTTTCCAATTCCCTTTTTGATTTGTAACTAGTAGCACCTAATAAACATGAAGAAAATAAAATTGTTTCCCTAAAAATGTATGTCCACATATGTGGAGAGTGGGACTAAGGTTTTAAATTTTAAATAGTACCAAAGTATAGAAAGTCAGATTTTTTCAATCATATTGTTTATTATGTTTCCAGGAGTGTTGGTTATTCATGTTTTTGAGACGTGACATTACATCAGAAATAAGCATAATTCATTCTGATTCAAAGTAATGGCCAGCATCATCCAATCACTGCCAACCATGTTAAAATAAAATTATACATTATAAATTCTAAATCTATGTACTTATTACCATTGTCCAATGTCCCATGTTGAGTAGTCCAAATATCATATGCAGCCTGAAACTGAACTTTTGTCCAGATGTTAGGAGTGATTGCACTTAGAGATCGAGAGCTGCATAGAGAGTTATAGGATGCTCCCTTGCTCCCTGTTTAGTGAATGACTTAACCTCCAGTGTGCTGTCTGTCTGCACTTGTCTCAGAACAGTTCGAAATGCACCTTATTTTCATCCTATCTCCATATAAAGCTTTTGGATGGACCCTTTGATTCTCAATGTAATAATGCACAGTAAATATAAGATTTCTAAGGAAAAATGCGCTGAAGTACACATTAGTGGCGTTTCACGATAAATCACTCAAATTTTAAAAATGCCACATCGGATGAAACTAGAGACTCTAATCTTTTGACTCAAACAGGTTTCAATGCAAAAACATAATTAGGTTTCTTACCAGATGTAGTTTTGTTGGCGTTTCTCCCAAAGACAAACTCCGCTGTGGTCGGTGCCATATTGTTTTGTCACATGATTCCACACTTCGAAAGTTTAACCCTTTACTGACAGCCCAGAGTCTTCTGAACTGAGATCAGTCAGTTTAAAGGAATTGAAATTGTGCATTGCAAATAGCAAAGCCAAAATACAATATCCACACATGTGTATATGGGGTCGCACAAGGTTATAGAGGTTATTATTGTTAATGGCATTGTGGGTGATGTTATTGTAAATCTGTATTAATATACTTTTCTAAAATGGTATCGAACTTTCAGGAGTCATTGGGCCCCCAGGTCCATGTGGAAAGCATGGTCCAGAGGGCCCTCCAGGCCCCCCTGGTCAACCAGGCCATAAAGGAAACATAGGAAGGACTGGATTTAGAGGTTTGGATACATAAATACAAACAATACAAGGCAAACTGATGCTTCCAGTGCAATTATGTACTTTGATTCATTGCAACCTCATTTAATGCTAATTCATTTACATTTGTGGTTCACTTTCAGGGCCTCCGGGACCCCCAGGGCTCCATGGACTGGATGGCCTAAAGGGCGTCAAGGGTGAAATAGGGTCACGAGGTGAGAGATGTTGATGTCTTTTACGCTGTTAGAATAGTATGTTGTCTTACTGACTGTTTGAGAAAAAAAAATCATTGTCTTTCTTTCCCTCTCTCTTTTATTCTCGTTCAGGTCTGGGTTTAAAAGGTGATGAAGGAGCTCAAGGACTGACAGGAGAGAAGGGCATTCAAGGAGACCCAGGGTTGCAAGGGACATCACAAACAGGTGTCCAAGGTCCAAAAGGACAGCAGGGTGCACCAGGTACACCTAGCTAATTACCCACAGGATTCTCATTATGTTGTTAATACTGAATTAGCCTTGCAGAGTCAGATTGTTGGCTATCGGCATAAAGTCTGGTTCACTCTGCTGCTTATTCTGGTCCACTTAGAAAGGAAGAGACTGTCTGACTGACATGTGAAACAACCAAAAGCAAATCATTTTGTTTTTGTTTTTTATGTGACCTTTAGAGGTGGTTAAATGTGATTATAAAATAAGGATAATACTCTAAGTAGTGATATAACTAAATACAAATAAAATAAAATATATATTTAAAATGGATAGGTCCTGGATGCTGATGTGTCAATACAGCGTTCTAGCCGTGCTTAAATCCACAAAATAGTAATAGCTACGTATATCACCAAACAGCTGTTCCCCTTTTACAGATCAATCTATATAAAATCTAAATGTCTATCAAATAAATTATCCTTTCTCCTTTTATATCTGTAGGAGACCCTGGTTTAATCGGTCCTCCAGGACTTTGTGGTGCAGACTGTAAGAATGGTAAACTTGGGCAGTGTGGAGAACAGGGTTACCCTGGAACAGATGGACCACCAGGTGTGTGTGTTTATGTGGAGAAGCATTTAAATTACATGATTACCAATTAAATATGTTATGGGTTAATCTCATGGAGACTGTCAAGGATATTTCACCTTAAAATTAGAAGAAAAGAAAAAAAAATTTTATTTTGAGGGAAACAAATTAAGCCTTTATAAGCTTCATTTATCACAATTTAGTTATTTCTCACTACTATAATGCAAATAATAATAATAATAATAAAATACAGGCTAAATTTTTATGGAAATAATTTCACAATACAAAAAAAAATTATAATTCTATAGCTTAATTTAAAATAAAAATGTACTTTTATATTTTTTCCCCTTTATTTTTGGGGTGAAATATGACCTGCATATGTTTTTTGTTTTTTTTGTGAGATTCAGCCTTATATCTGTTACAGTAACTTTGTTGGCGGCAATACTACAAAACAAGCTGATTTCTGCACTCCCATCCCATCTTATGCATATGTATGTATATACATACTACAATACAGTATGTTGCATAAGGTGCTGTATGTGTTTTGCTTTTCCAGGCCCAAAAGGAGAGGTGGGAGAACCAGGTATTGTATTCACAGTTCCTGGTGATGAAGGTGAAAAAGGTTGTCCTGGGTTACCAGGATATAAAGGAGAAAAGGGGTACCCTGGACTCAATGGCCAACATGGATATCAGGGCCCAGAAGGCCAAAAAGGTAAAAAAAACTGTACTGATGAATTATAATGCAATAAAGCACATAAAACACACAAGTTTGATAAACACATTCTGCTGCTACATTATACAGCATCAACTCCCAATAAATACAGCCAAAAAAACTTTATAAACAAGCAGAGAAATTTACATACGATATTCATACGTTTTCTTTTATATTCAAGCAATAAAACAAATAGACGGTGGCCCCAAAAAGTATTTGGAGATTTAAAGGGACAGTTCACCCAAAATGTAAATTATTATCATTTACTCACCCTCATCTCAGATGTGTATGACTTTCTTTCTTCTGCTGAACACAAACAAAGATTTTAGAAGAATATCTCTGCTCTGTCGGTACATACAATGCAAGTGAATGAGTACCAACATTTTGAAGCTCAAAAAAAGCACATAAAGGCAACAAGGCAGCATAAAAGTAATCCATAAGACTCCAGTAGTTAAATATACATCTTCAAAAGCATTATGATAGGTGTGGGTGAGAAACAGAAAAAGTCCTTTTTTACCTCCTTCCTGCCCAGTAGGTGGCAATATGCACGGAGAATGCGAATCGCCAAAAACAAAAGAAGAAGAATGTGCAAGTGAAAGTGGACATATAGTAAATAAAGACTTAAATATTTATCTGTTTCTCACCCACACCTATCATATCGCATCAGAAACATGGATTTAGCCACTAGAGTCGTATGGATTACTTTTATACTGCCTTTAAGTAATTTTTGAGCTTCAAAAATGTGGTACCCATTCACTTGCACTGTATGGACCTTCAGAGCTGAGATATTCTACTAAATATCTTTGATTGTGTTCAGCAGAAGAGAGAAAGTCATACACATCTGGGATGGCATTAGGGTGAGTAAATGATGAGAGATTTTTTTTTTTTTTTAAATGTATGAATGTCATTGCATTAGATGACAAAATATGAAACCAAATGGCTTCTGCAATCAAATGATTACTTTCAACCAACTGCTCGCAAGGTGATTTTTAGTGGATGTGCCATATAAAGTCAGTTCCCCTCAAGGTCACACAGGTGCCCTTGCAGAATAACCACTGGTGTCGTTTATCACATTAACTATGGACATGTTTCACTAAATTTGACAACTAAAAAGTGCCTAAATACTTAATTAAATATCTATTGTTTTATCATTTACCCAGCAAAGTGTGGCTTACAGTAAGTGTCCAAAATGTTTTTGGACCACTTTACATGAATACAGTACATACATCTACAGTATGGGTAGTAACATGCACTTTTTGTGAAATTATATGCTTGACAACAGTTGTGTAATAGCTCATTCTATATATAATTGTTACAGGTGAAAAAGGACAACATGGACCCATGGGCCTTCCAGGACCCTTTGGCCCCATGGGTGAATGTGGCCCCCAGGGACCCTGCGGTGCTAAAGGAGAGACAGGAGATCCAGGTCAGTGGGGCCTCCAAATCATGATCTCTCTACCATCTTACAAAACCTACACTCTCAATATTTCTTTCCCTCTGCCTTTGTAGGTCAGAAGGGTGACCCTGGCATTGCCAAACCTCCTAAGATTCCCTGTAGCCCTCCACAGGGACCCACTGGTCCTCGTGGTCCTCCTGGCTTGACTGGTATTGAGGGTGTGGCTGGACCCAGCGGCAGAGTGGGTCCAAAAGGTATAATAATAGAGCATTAATCTTTATCAGGGGTAATTCAATTTTGAAACACCCCTTTAGCAGGCGTGAGCAAAGACAAATATATTGGGTATGGCGACATCAGGCCTCAGAGAGACATTTTATTTCAAATAAAGATAAATATAAACATGTCTAAAGTGATATTCTGCAGTAACTGAAAAGGGGCACAATGTCTTTGTGGTACCTGTGTATTACTACTTTAAGTTAGTCACTCAACACTGTGTCAGGTAGTAGAACAGTAGTGTTAAGAGTGTTTATCTTTTATTTATGCCTGATCTGCCTAGGTATGAAAGGACCAATAGGAGCTGTGGGATTCTCTGGACTATCCGGTCCACCAGGATTAGATGGACCTCCTGGAAACCCTGGAGAAGATGGCCTGAGAGGACCACCGGGCTTTCAGGGTGTGTTTCTGTGTATAAACTTAAAATTAAATTAATCTGGTTCATCAATGGCTGAGCCTGATGATATCCCACTGTTGTACCCTCTCTCTCTTCCATCCATTCAATTGTTCATCCACTACATTTACATTTATACCTTTAGCAGAAGCATGTATTCTAAGTGACTTACAAATGAGACCATATCTGTCCAAGTACTCCATCTTTCATCCATACTTGCACCGAACCATTTGTCCATCCCATTTCTTCTTCTCCCCCAGGATCCCAAGGAACTCCTGGTGAACGGGGTCCTCCTGGAAATAATGAGAGGTTTACTTCGGGATTCCTTTTGGTAATGCATAGCCAGTCTGAAGAAGTGCCTGCTTGTCCCCAGGGCCTGACCCAGCTTTGGGAGGGCTACAGCCTGCTTTATCTAGAGGGTCAAGAGAGAGCACACACACAAGACCTGGGTATGTGCTTAACACACACACTGATGTAATAACAACAAAAATGGCATGCTCAGGCGTACTACTATAACATTTATGTAGATATTATATTAAAGTCGGCATTAACCAAAGTTGCGACCGACTTTTCTTCCATATTGTGACGTGAAACATGAAATGGCTTATCGAACAAGAAGAAAAATTAGGGCGTGGACTTTATTTTATCCACTGGTTGTTGATTGGATTGTGAAAATTGGGCGCTGCATACCGGAATGGAGGCAGTCCTAATTGAGAGTCACACACACACACACACACACACACAATTTCCACCGTGCCCCACTGACTGAAGAACCGAGCAATGATCTGTCAACATTAATCCACAACCAGCCCACAAACGCACACAGCACATCCCAGTCTTTGCTTACAATGAGGCCGGAGCCCAATGCAGATGAATGAGAAACAAGCGAGTAAAAGATCACAATATTTCAACGTTTTGAATCACAGCACACTGAATATAAAGGGAAAGAAGAACACTTATGCTGTACATCCCAAGATGTATACATCTCCATTTACAAACATTAGGGCTATCAGTCGATTAAAATGTTTAATCGAATTTATTACAATGTGTGCCAATTAATTAATCAAATTAATCGCAATTAATCACATATATATAATGTTTGCTGAGAAAGCCACTCAAATAACAATAATTCAATATATAATGATGAAATAATTATAAATAGTTATATTTAAATAATTACAAAATGTATTGTTTATTTGGATATTATTGAACATAAGCCAATCATTTACCTACAGTTCACATCAATCCATTTTGCAAGTGAATTTGTCAATCAGTCCGACATTTAAAATGAGGGCTTGTCTCAACTTTGAGCGTTTCATAAACATACCATTTTTAGGTCGCTGTGTCAAGTTAAATGTGGTTTAATACTTAGAAAAACACGTATTGAGATCCCTAAGTTCGGCTTTGCGCTCCATCAAACTGTGTTTTGAATGCAAGAAAGTGTCCTCGGCTGTGTCCGAAACCAGGAAAATGCTACCTGCGGAGGCTGTATACGGAGGCAGGAAGGGATCAAGGCAGGTCCAAACCCAATTTTCGTGTCACATCCTGTCCACTGAGATACCTTCATCTGATCGATTTTTAAAGGCAGCGTCGCTGCCTATGAAATCCCACAATCCTGTGCGTGCGGTTCCACAATGGTTGAGCTGAAGAAAAAAAATGGCAGCCGAAGAGACAGTTGATAGCCAATTTGTGTATAAATGTACGTTTTTATTCACTTTTTCCAACTTTTGATTCCATTTCTAGCGAGAAAGTAGTATTGTAGTTATTAAATATACACTTGGTTATCGCCAAAAATCTCTTGATTTTGATCTATATTATTTGACCAATTTGATTCGATTGTACTGAAAGAAGAAGATGCGTTACCTTTAGTGGATCCAGATGGCAATAATCAGTTGCTGGTATCCTAGCAACGATGTGACTATGCTGCCTCAGTAGCCTGTACAAAACCAGTTTCAGTTTCTTCATACACAAATGCTGTCTGTTGAGTCAATGACTGATAGGGCAGCGAGGCAACAAGAGAGCTACCTTTGGTTTCAGACGCAGCCCTCGTGTTGTGCTGTCTGTTGAAGGATTGGTTTGTTCTCTGTATTAGCTGCGCGTTGCCTATACAGCTGAAGTTTCACTTACTGCCTCCTGGAGAAAACAGGTGGTACTTAAAGCTTGAAATGCTCAGGAATCTTCCTTATTATGGTGTGGGGACATGATAAATTGTGTTAATTTTTTTAATGCTTTATTTTTTATATAATTAATTGCACCGAATTAACGCGTTAAATCAACAGCCCTAAAAATATGTATAAGCTCCAGACGCATCAGTAGTGATCACCTCTGGAAGCATTCAGATGTGAAATGTCTTGAACACAACCGCCAATTCGTCTTCATTCATAACTCTTTCGAAATTGTAATTTTATCCAACGGGCTTGTAACCAAGGTAGTTTGTGGTAGGGAACAGGATTTTGAGAGGGAAACAAAATCTACACATCTCTGCATTAGCTGCTTTGACGCCAGGTTTGTTTACATGACTCTTGAAGGGGTGGGGTTAAAACACTTGCATACATCTGCAGAGAAGAGTCTGGCATATTTCATGCCATTCTTAAAGGTTTGAGATTTGAATTTTTAAGCAAAAATGACTACAGAGTAATATATTCCATTACAGTGATATGAAATAGCATCAAATTTAAATTAGGTTTGTCGATTTAACACATTATTTAGTGTAATTAATTCTATTAAAAATTTATGAATTTATTATTATAATGCATATTAATAAAATGTATATTAATTATATACAAAATAATCAATTTATTATTAATGAAATTTAATAATAAATGTATTTACATTTTACTTATAAATTAAATTTTTTAATTTCCTACCATCGGAGCAATTCAAGCTTGAAGTACATGTAACTGTGTGTTTTTAAGAGCCACATCAGCAGTAGGCGGTCAGCGCGCCTCAACAAACCTCACAAGCAGCGCAGCCACAGAATGAGAGCTGGTCACACATGATGGACATGTTCTTGACTGCTGGACAAACCCCAACAGAATACTTTTAAAGTTTCAACTACTTTTATCTTGACACAGAGTCAGATGAACGCAGTGTTTATGATGCTGAATGCCACAAGATGCTCCAAAATTGTCTGTCTGACACATATGTACATATACTGACAATTAATAATAGCGCAGATGGAACAGGACAGATTAAACATCTCAGTGGATTGCTGTCGACTGTAGGCTTGTAGTGACTTCTAAAGCCACTTTTTGTATTGTCTAATCATTGCTTTACAATAATATTATAATAATTTCAGTCAGAATTTTAAATTTTTATGTATTATTTATATTGAAGTATCTCGTATTATTTGGGGGGCCTTTATTATGAGCAAATATTAAAGGTGCAATATGTAATTTTTTTTTTTTTTTGCCAATGTGTGAACGGCTTGTAACTCAACTTAAAAAATGAGCCCTTCCCAGACTCCTACACAAACTCAGAGTTAGCCAAAAAAAAAAAAAAAATAGTAATAATAATTATCTACTGAATCCCGTATGGCTAAGTGAGAATGTGATCGTGGTCGAGCGATAACTAGAGTGAACATCGGCAGGGCATTTGATTCCTGGAGGGACCTTTGTTTGGTTTTGGAGATCAAAACCGGTTTTGGGGATCAAAACTGACCCTGAATTGGCATTCTTCTTATTGGACAGGTAAGCTTACATAACTGCAAAGCATGTGAAATATAGTGCCATAAGAACTGATCTGTGTAATTTTAGCTAACTTCATCTTGCCTGCACATTAACTGTCATAAACAATGTTAATCAGTAATTATTCAGCAAGGTAAACTACAATAATACATTAAATGAATGCTAGACAATGTTCAAGATAATGCTAAAAACTCCATTCATTAGTGTAACGTAACTTGGTTATACAGAAAAATTATACATTCTATTATTATAAAACAATAGCGCATCGATATATCAAAATGACAGTTGTGATGGAATCACATCAATACTGAATTGTGTCAACATATTTATAATGTATAGTTTATTTTATAAACAGCTACTGTCATCATCCACCAAATTTAGCTAACAGCTATTGATAAAGCTGGCTAGCTAGCTAACGCCGAAATAGGTTATCGTATAAATGCAGTCAATATATCATGCAAAGAAAAGTGATTACTTCAAACTACAGTCTCGCATAGTCAGACCTATATCCACACTTTGTTTTAGCCCTGTTCCAGCACTGGAGATTCAAATATAATATACAGTCTCAAAGTTTGTAGTTAAACAATCACAACAGTGTCATTTTAATTATGCTACCTCATCTGTCAACATCTCATGAGTCGGTGAATCACGTTCAGCCTCTTTGTACGTTACGTCATTGTTTTGGTCAATGCTTGCTCATGTCCCTGTGGAGTGTGTGCACGAGCATGATCACGAGCAACAGGTGGCTGGCTGCAGTTCACTTAACGGCCACAGGTGTCATTAATAACAAGGGTTTCTGAATCTTACATACTGCACCTTTAATATATGAGATTAATTCGATTATTTAATCTGCCTGTCTTTTAATTAGATTTTTTTTTTTAAATCGATTGACAGTCCAAATTAAAATTAGTGATGCTAATTTGATTAATTCTGATACATTTAGTCTGTGTATGTGTTCATCAGGTCAGGCAGGTTCATGTTTGCGTATGTTCAGCACCATGCCCTTCTCCTGCTGTAATATGGAAAACTGCAACTACGCTAGCCGCAATGACAAATCTTATTGGCTGTCTACCACCGCTTCGATTCCTACGATGCCTCTGGTGGGGCCAGAAATTCAGCCACACATCAGCAGGTGTGTGGTGTGTGAGGCTCCATCACCAGCCATTGCAATACACAGTCAAGACACATCTACACCACAGTGTCCACACACATGGAGAAGTCTTTGGACTGGATATTCATTCCTGATGGTAAGAGGACAGAGATGTGTCTTTGTGTGTTGGTTTTTACGTGTTTAGGTCAGGTTTTGCCTGAAATAATTTCTGTGTTCCAGCACACAGGAGCAGGGGACGAGGGAGGCGGACAGTCTCTGACGTCAACAGGAAGCTGCTTGCAGGACTTTCGCAGTCAGCCATTTGTGGAGTGTCAAGGGCCGCGTGGCACGTGCCATTATTTTGCCACCATCTACAGCTTCTGGCTGACTAGAGTGAGCGGACATCACTTTAACCAGAGCCCTCACAGTACTGTACTAAACAGCGAACAGGAGCAGCGCAGCAGCGTCAGCCAATGCAATGTCTGCATGAGGGAGTGATGTCATCACACGTCACTCACATTTTCTAGAAAACTGCACTGAGAATGCACATCAGTAGGTCACCAGAGTGGAAGTGATTCCAGATGTTTTTGGTCACTTGTGTGGAGAGGGGAGAAAAAAAAAAAACTTTGTTGAACTACAGGCTGTGAACTTTGCTGATACTTTTTGTTCCCTCACAGCTCATTTAAACACATTTTCCTTTAAAAGAATAGTTCACCCCAAAATGAAAATCATGTCATTATTTACTCCCTCATGTCGCTCTGAACCCGTATGACTGTTGTTTTGCAGAACAGAAAAGGAGAACATTTAATGAATATATTGGTCCATCAATACAATGGCAGTGGATAGTGATTAATTTTTAAGCTTCAAATAGGACGTAAAAATGTCATAAAAGTAGTCCATGCAACTCATGCGTCATATACTAAATCTTCTGAAGGCATACGATAGGTTTTAGTGAGAAACAACACAACTATGTTTGAGGTCTGTTGCATGTTTATGAACACTACGAGGGAAGCTCATTCACAGTGGCACGCATGTTCACGCAAAAACTTGCATTGTTTAGCGTTAAAAAGAAAGTCATATGGGTTTAGAGTAAATTATGACAGAAATTTTATTTTATGCATGAACTATTCCTTTTTTCTTTACGTAATGCACCTTTGGTTTTATTATGTTTGGTGCTAGAAAAAATTAAAACCATTTGCACAAATGTCTATATGCCAATGTTAATTTCCCCCTCTTTCCCAGGACTGCATCAAAAAATAATTTATTTCACCTGCATGTTGTCTCTACACATCAAGGCATTATCAGCGCAATCTTCTAATGATAGTTTTGGTATATGGTACCATTTTTAACCAAAACAAAGCATTAATTCTAAACCTGAACATTAACTTAACTGGTAACACTTTACAATAAGGTTCCATTTGTTAACATTAATTAACAACATTAGTTAACATGAACTAACAATGAACAATACTTTTACAGCATTTATTAATCTTGGTAAATGTTCATTTTGAACATATATAATACATTTTTAAAATCAAAAGTTGTATATGTTAACATTTGTGAGTGCACTATGAACTAACAATGAACAATTGTATTTTTATTAGCTAACATTAAGGGGAAAGTTCACCCAAAAATGAAAATGTTCTCCCTCATTTACTCTCCCTCATGCCATCACAGATGTGTATGACTTTCTTTCTTCTGCTGAACACAAACGTAAATTTGTAGAAAAATACTGTATCTCAGCTCTGTAGGTCCATACAATGCAAGGGAATGGTGACCAGGACTTTGAAGAACATAAAGGCAGCATAAAGTAATCCCCACAGTTAAATCCATATCTTCAGAAGCAATATGATATGTGTGGCTGAGAAACAGATCAATATTTAAGTCGTTTTTTGCCATAAATTCTCCTCCCTGCCCAGTAGGTGGCGATATGCACAAAGAATGTAAATCACCAAAAACAAAAGAAGAATGTGATGTGAGAGAGAAAGTGGAGATTTATAGTAAAAAAGGAATTAAATATTGATCTGTTTCTCACCCACACCTATCATATCGCTTCTGAAGATATGGATTTAACCACTAAAGTCATGTGAATTACTTTTATGCTGCCTTTATATGCTTTTTAGACCTTCACATTTCTGGCCACCATTCACTTGCATTGTATAGACCTACAGAGCTGAAATATTCTTCTAAAAATCTACGTTTGTGTTCTGCTGAAGAAAGAAATTCATACACATCTGGGATGGCATGGAGGTGAGTAAATTATGAGAATTTTCATTTTTGGGTGAACTATCCCTTTAACAAAGATTAATAAATGCTGTATAAAATACATTGTTCATTGTTAGTTAATGATACCTTATGCATTAACTAATGTTAACGAATGGAACCTAATTGTAAAGTGTTACCACTTAATTACAATTAAACTTTATGCAAATATGCTATTCCAATGAGAGTGCAGACAGTGGTGCTCACTTGATCTTCCTTGTTAAACATTTAGATACTGTAGTCAAGTAGGACTTGGCAACATCCAGAAAATTAAATCACTATCAGGATGAACTTATCTTTAGGTTTGTTAATGCAGTTTATTCTAGACATTAATCAATGAATGATGGTTAGTGAAATTCAACGTTTTTTTCTACAACAGAGTCTTCTACTCTACTGTGTATTTGTAAGTCATGCCAAAAGTTAACAAGTGAAATATGTTACCAACAATATGTCTTATTTCATGCAGTATTAGTGTTTCTTTCTCTCAAAATGAATTAAGGAACAGTGGAACTAAAGATGTAATGGAATCCAAAACAACATTTCTACAACGAGTATGCCCCCTCTTATCTTGATTGCTGGTTTTTAAAATGTTCCAAAAAATGACAAACATCTACTCATCTGGCAGATGCTTTTATCCAAAGTGACTTGAAGTGCATTCAAGGTATATATATATATTATCAGAATGTGTGTTTCTTGGGATTTGAACCCATGACCTTGGTGATGCATACCCATGCTTTACCACTGGAGCTGCAGCAGCCAGCTGTGTTAAGCACACAGGTTAAGTGATCTAAAATGAATATTCTGTTTAGTACATTGTTTAGAATTGCTTCAGGTTTTTAAGGCCAGAGGAAACACATTTCCTTCTGGAGATAAGACTGTATTAGCAAGGTAATGTGGCTGTGTATGTGATTGGTTTTAGGGTATTCAAGACTTAAAGGAATATTCCAGGTTCAGTACAAGTTCAGCTCAACTGACAGCAATTGTGGCAATGTTGATTACAAAAAAAAAAAAAAAAAAAAAAAAAATTGGACTTGTCCCTCCTTTTCTCTGGGTTACAGTGAGGCACTTACAATGGAAGTGAATGGGGGCCAATCTGTAAACGTTAAAATACTCACTGTTTCAAAAGTATAGCCACAAGATGTAAACAATATGCATGTTAACCTGATTTTAGTTTGATTTAAATCACTTACTAACCTTTTCGTTGCCATGCGGACAACAAATCCTAAAACGACTCTGAAAATTATTATTCAAACAACTTTACAGCTCAAATAATACATACGTTTTAAAAGAAGAATGTAATTGCTTTTATAAAATTATAAGCTTCTTATTTCTACCTTTAAACCCTCCAAACATTGGCCCCATTCACTTCCATTGTAAGTGCCTCACTGTAACCTAGATTTTCTGCTTTTTTTATAGAAAAGGAGGTACGAGTCTATATTTAATTTTATTTTGTGGTAATCAACATTATGGCAAAAATGTTGTCGATTGAGCTTAACTTGTATTGAAACTTTAAGGTTGATTTCAATCAAAAACAACATCCCTATATTTCATAATACCCTTTACATGCACAGATTCTGAAATAATTTTTTGGCCTCATAAATGTGGCACATCTGAAAGTAATGTTTAATGTAGTTAGGCTTAAAAATACTGTTTAAAGCATCCATTTCCCCTTTCATTGTTGTGTCTCCTCTTCTGTCATCTGTGAAAGTTGCCTTTGAATTTCCCAGTCACCATTATTGAACACTTCCCTGCCTAGCTTTAGTTTTGTTTGTTTAAAAATTAATGTCTCATTGTCTAAACTATCTCAAGCCATTAAAAGGAAACTTACACCCTCAGTAATCTACTGTCAATATCCTCGTAACATGGAAAAAGGAATCCTGTTTTGAGCATGATATATTCTTTTGTATGTAAATATGATTGCACTGTTGAACAAACAGCTTTGCTTTATATTTTTTACTAAATGTCAAGAGTATTTATTTAGCTAGAGATTATTTTGGTGCTATTTTTGGAGAAAACATTTTCAAAAGAAGTGATTATTATTTTTGTCTGATTTTTTGATAATGCTGCCGGCAAATTAGGAATGCATTTCACTGTGACATTTAGGAGTTTAATGTCTTGTGTACTGTACTGTTTCACATGAACATGGAAGTGCACACACCACAAGGAAAACACAAATTGTTTAAACACTTGTATATAACCGACCTTTTGCAATGACTTTGCATTTTATGATCAGGTTCAATTCTTACTGTGTATTAAATGTCTAATAAAGGCTGTGCTCTTTGTACTAACTTGCAATAAAATCTGGAGCAAAGAATTTCTTTTGTTAACCTATATAGCTTAAGAGACATCATGACTTTAAACTAAGACATTTCATACTTCTACAGCTTAAGCAGATACATTCTTACCCACAGCAAGTTAATTACTTACAGGGACAGTCCCCACTAAGGCATTTGATGCCATGCTTTATACCATGTCTATTGTGCCGCTGCATAATGTGCTTAACAAAGACCTATAACCTTGACTATATTCACAATGTAGCATGACCTCCTTATTGCATAAATACGGTTAGACCATTTTTTGGTTATTGTGCTGTCTTGGAACCAACTCAAAATCACTTAGTTATAATGAATATATCAGAAAAACAATGGTTTATTGTTTGTTTACAAAAAACGCACTTCCTTAAAGAAGAAAAAGTGCAAGTTAGCATATTTACATTCAGGCAACAGAAGCATCAGCTAATCAATGACTTAAGACTTGTTGTTGGCACACTGAAACAAAGTCATACATTTGCACATAAATCCACATACTGCATAAAAACTTCAAAAAGGCACTTGGAGTTAAAGCATTTACAACAATATGTCATAGATGTACATTTCATTAATATTTTCTTTTGATAACCACTGAAGGGATAAGTTCACCCAATAATGAAAATTCAGTAATTTGCTCACCCTCATGTTGTTCCAAACCTGCATGACTTTCTTTCCTTAGTGAAACACAAAAAAAGAGGTATTAGACAGACTGTTAGCTTCAGTCACCATTCACTTTCATTGCATTGAAAAAAGATGCAATGAAACTGAATGGTCACAGAGGCTAGCATTCTGCCTAATACCACTTCATTTGTGTTTCACAGAGGAAAGAATAGTATGACAGAATTGTCATTTTTGTGTGAACTATCCCTTTAAGATTAGGATAAGACCTGCATTTTAAGCAAAATAAATGTGTAGTGTATGAAAAGAAGTGCTACAATAATTTTAAGCTTTTTGCGGACTCCATGTACGAACTGAAATACTGAAATACTTCCGACACATCTAGCGAAGGTGCATACCAATGGGGATCCACTGATGACATCATAAAGGCAATTCCATTTGACCTCCAATCAGCTGTGGAAGAATCATCTCACGCTACCTCTGATTATTTTGGGCTGTCCTTACTGTAAACAATCTAGCATTAGATCAATGTTTGTCAGATATTCTCTAGGTGCTCAGCGGTTAAACCTCTGAAGTCGTCGCCATCGAATCTCCTCAGTGCTTGGATTATTGTGGGCATAAATATTTTGTGATGATCTGGTCTGCGTAGCAGCCCCTATAAAACAAATACAACAAGACACCTTGTAACTGCTGGTAATATCGGGCATATTTCAGACTGCTTTTATAACTGTGGTTCCTGGAATGACTTATAACAGTGGAAGGAGAAATGTTTGGTCATGTCGCCAGTAGGTGGCAGCAACCTTAAATACAACCTATCCTCTGAGGAATTTTGTTCTCATTGTGTGATTCAAATGGTTGTGATTTGTGGATGTGTCAAATACGAAATAACGCAGAAAACATTTAATGCTCTCGTTGTAAACTTTTCTGCACATCCTTCATATTTATTGTAAAAATATTTCCAAACAGGGCTCCCACACCTTTAAATTTGAATAATTATTCAATGACATTTCTATGATTTTTTAGTCACTTGTGAATCCTGGATAAGGATGTTTTAACATCATTTTATAAAAATTGCACTCAAAAAGCAATTTTTAGCTGATGCAATATTTTACAACAGAAATTTCCGTGACATTTAACTTTCAGATTTGATCCATTTCCATGACATGAAGATTTTATTCATTTCTATGACATGAAGATTTAATTAATTTTCATGACTTTTAAGATTTAATTTTTAGGATTTTATTAATTTCCGTGAAAAATATTTTATTAATTCTTATGACACAAAAATGTTATTAATTTCCAGGATTTTTACGATTTTATTAAGTTCCATGACTTTTAAGATTTTATTATTTCCATTACTTTTAAGATTTCATTATTTTCCATGACTTTTAATGATTTTATTAATTTCCATGACTTTTAAAGATTTTATAAAGTTCCATGACATTTTAAGATTTCATTAATTTCACTGACATTTTCATGTTTTTTCATGAACGTTGGAACCCTGTCTAAATGTATCAGTAACATCATCAGCATTGAAAAACAACAACAACTTATAGTTCATGTAAATAACATTGGGTTCTAACCACTGTTGTTCAGGCTGGCCCTGACAGCTGCCTCATACTGCTCCTCTTCCGAGAGTCCAGCTGTGTAGGGGTGCTGGGGAGGCGCAGAAGGCATGTGTGTTTCGTATGGGTCCCCGTATGGGGCGCTATTGTGTCTGGAATTAAATTGCTGATCATAGGAGGAATTTGGAGGATATGGCATCCCGTATCCACTGTAACCTATGAACACAGACATACAAACAAATGCATAACCAGCAACATATAACACACAAACGTGGTGCTAAGGGGGAGCATCCAGGTGTTCATGGAGAAGTTGTAGGTGGTCTGTATTACTTGGAAAACAAATTAACAGCAATGTTCTAGTAAGCTATTGTTACATCATTCAACCTCATACTGATTTCAAACAGGATAGTGCATTGCAAGGATGTAGTGGAAAAATGCAAGGGTTTGCGAAAGTGACATTATGACATATGACTTTTGCACAGTCACCATACACTTTCATTGTTTGGAAAAAACGAGTTGTTGGTTGAACTAATCCTTTAATACTCTCGCACAAAACAAACAAAACAGCATGATTCAGATCTGGTATCGTACATGCTTTCACTTGTAGCAGTTTACCTGATGAATGGTAGTATGTCTGCTGATCGTAATGGCCACTAGATGTTACAAAGCCTGAAAGGACATATTGATGGCTGTTTATGTGGCAGGATACAAATGGATGCAAATGTTCTAAACTGAATGTTCTCATATAAGCATGTTAACATATCAAAGTGACAGGAAAGGGGTCAACCACACATGCATATACGTTCAACACATTCGCAGTGTTGTTTTTACCTGCAAATGTTTTCATGACTCTCTTTAGTGGTCCAGATGTGTAGAGCAGCCCGACAAGAATACCAGACAGGTGTCCAACAAATGAGGTTCTGCACAAATTTGAATGAGTGTTAATACGAGCTGTGCCTAAAACCACTCAAAACATACTGCAATCATGCACATACATGCATCACTGGAGAAAGAATATACTTTTAAAAAATACACTTATTCACTAGTAAGGACAGCAAAAATGCTTGGAAGACATAATATTCTTCTCTCGTTCAAATACTCAAACAAAAGTGTTTCTCAAAAGAGTATCGTAATGCTAACATTATTATTAAAAAGCACAAGACGTTTAACCCTAAAAAAACATCTCACAAGATGAAATATATTTCGGTACTGTGCTTAAAATGTATTATATATATATATTAAACGACAGAAACGTCACGTGTGCCTATATGTTTACAAGTATGTTCCATGCCTACCCTGGGTTCATGATGTGTATAAGGATCAACTCCACCCAGCAGGCGTAGCGACTGGCTACAGGCAGTCCTATGATGTACGTGACCCCACCTGGGTAATAGTGATTATTCACCACCTTCAGCCCAAACAGAACACCTGAAATCGTATGAGCAGTTCAATTCAGCCATAGCAAGCCAAAAGTCTTGCAGCTTTCTAACATATGGTAAGATGGTGGCAAAAAATACGATGTGTCAATCTAAGGTTACCCATGATGGACAGGATGTTCACCAGTTGTACAGTTAAAATACTGATTTACTATTATTAACTAATGCAAAAGTCACAGTATTCTGCTCTGATGCTATATACAGGGTGAAAATATTGATTTTCTGATGCATCGCGATCTTCATTTGAATGATACCGATATAGATTCTTAAATCTGAAGATTAATCCTTTACTAGGCTATATGTGCAAACCCTTTACAATGCAAATAAATCACTCACATACGAGACCAAATTTCACACTATGCGAGTAAAAATGTCTGTAATTAGTCACTGATTTCACTCACCAGAGATTGAGTAGTATATTGCACGAAGAGTGTTAAGAGTAAAAGTTTGGTTTGACTCATTCCATGTAATATGTGTCCAAAGATGAGATCCATGCAAAAAAATTAAATAAATAAACATTTAATTCTAATCACGAATCCCATGGATGAGGTAAAGAAGCCATTCAAGTTTATATGCGTTCATTTACAGAAGCTCTTTACAGAACTGCTGGTTTTCTTAAAGAGACAGTACCTATTTATAAGCACATGTTCAACATATCAATGTAAATACGAAAATATTAAATAGTGATTGACCGATATATCGACCAGGCCGATTAACAGATGTGTTAACTTTCTGTTGTGTCAGTTCCAAAATCTACAAGTAGATTTGTCAATGGATAGTCAAAGTTTTTTTATTGCATAAAATAAGTGTTTGTTTTTAATTTAGAAATTAAATCTTATTTGCGGTTGTTACATTGTATTATGTTTATTGGCATTTATATCGGCTATCCTACTCTCTACGTATCTGTATCAGCCATTGAAAAACCCATATCAGTTGGCCACTACTTGCAAACAGAATAAATTATGCATTTAACAATAAACATGTAACAATACATAACAAATGCACTATAATATTATAAATATTGATGAATCGATCTCGAACTGTCAAATAAAGAAATCTGCATTGATACCCAACCCTATCTGATAGTCTTTTGCATTTGACAGTATATTTTGCCCCTCGCTTCAAAAACAAAATCCTGTAGGAAACACCGACACTCACTCACCCGAGAATCCCACTGCACACTGCATACTATACGACGAATCTTCCGTCATCTGTGTCAGACCTGCCTCCAGGAGCAGGTAGACCAATCCAGTAAGCATGGAGAAGACGGACAGTAGGTATGCAAACCCGGACCCGCCCAGTTTTCTCTCCAGCTTGATGCCTTTATAAAGGAAGGAGGCCATGTTGAAGTACAGGTGCATGTCATCGACATGATGAAACGGAGACAACAGCAGACGATTCCAGTCTCTGTACCAGTATGCCTGCTGAACACTCAAACATGTCTGCAAGATTTATAAAACACCATATCAACGTTCTATACATTAAGAAACATGGTGTAGTCTATTAGGAGAAGGTTATAGTGGTTATAATTGGTTGAGAAAGGTTGTATGTCTGAACGATGCTGTTAAACATGATTCATTTCTGTTTGTGTAAAAAACTGCTTAAACACATGAACTGACACAGCAACATCAGCTCAATCAATGGCGTGAGATTGGGGTGGCACTTAAATTTCCCACTTCACCTTAAAAGAGCCGTTCTTTGTTTTCAAAGAGGTAGGGTCTATACAGTTTGTCTTGTGTTGACTGCTGATTGTTTGTGTTTTTAACATGTACCTGTAGGAGGGGCTTGACTGGAAACAGGAACAAATAGACGTTGAGTCCCAGTGTTGCGAGAGTAATAGGTGGGATGTTGTCAAAGCCAAGCTGGAACACCTGAGATGCCAGCAAGAGCAGGCCAAGATTGGATCCCCTCTGTCGGTTACGCATCTGAAACACACACACACACACACACACACACAAACACACACAAACAGAAGACCAGTGTTTGGTGTGTTCTATCTGAAAGGCTCAAACTCACATTTCCTAAAAGACACTTCCTGCTTGATGCTCGCTCATAACTGTTTTGAATCCTTTTTATGGATCATCAATTAGATTTCATAAAAAGCTGGCTCATGAATTTCTGATTTTGAAGAAATATATATTTTTTACATCATGATCTGGGAGCTTTATTAGTCATTACCAAACATGTTATTATTTGATCATTTTAATTTAAAAGCATGAAAGTTTTTTTTTTTTTTTTCTTTTTATAATTCAAAGTTACTTTACTGTTAGCTAACTTGTTGTCCAAGGCTTATCCAACTTTTTCTCCGAAAACTGATTACTGTCATATGTCATTACCATTTTAACATTATATCAAAATCAGCTTCAAGGTTGATCACCCTACTGAGCCTGCTGTGACCAGGCAATTCTGCAATGTCACAAATTCGTTACACATAGCCACTTTACTTTAAAACGTATTGTTAAAAACTGAACAGTTTTCTCTTTAGCACTTACCATTATACCTGAATAACAACTTGTTTCCAACTTGTCCAAAGAAGCTGTCCACAGTCTTAATATCAGGAATCAACACTAATGCAGCACACGCTTCTTTCTCAAATAAATACCACAAAAGGATGCGTCAGCTTTCAATATCTTTTCACACAGTTTCATCATGTAAACACGGAAGTGATGCTCTAGCCTTCTTCTTCTTTTGTTTTTTTGCGAGTTGCATTCTGCGTGCATATCGCCACCTACTGGGCTGTTGTGCAATCATGGTTTATTTAGGATCACTTTCTTTCCATTATTCCCCTCTTTCTTCTCTTCTTTCGACATTTCTGGAGAGCTTATCATTTTTAGAGCTTCTGAGAGCTGGAATCTTTCTCTGTCATATGCTATGCATTGGTTGTATATCAGTGTCAGTATTGGGTGCTTTAGGTGCACACTTTTATTGTAGGATGTGTTGTAAGATCACTGAATGAAACACTGATGACAATAAACACCCTTATTATTATAACTTAATTAAATAAAATGTAATAATCAGCAATATGCACTTACATATGGCTTTATTCAGGGCTGACAACTCTCAACTCGCGGAGCAAAGTGGAGCAAAGAGGACACTGACAGCGCAAGGACAGACAATTGATCTAGGAAGTTATTAGAACATTCTGAATGTGAAAAAGAAAAAAAAAAACATTAAAATGCAATAATGTCAAACTCATAATACATATGAGCAAATCAGAAGTCAAAGCACTTATTTGTAAAGCTGAAAATAATATCTGGCAGAAGGTTTGGGATAGAGAAAGGAAGGGGGAGACAGTTATATAAGATACAGGAAAATGTGGGTACAGGAGGAGGAATCACAGCTTTATTAAGAAGAGAAGAATCAATAAGAACAAGAATACGCAATGGTCACACTGGATTAAATGGACATTTATATAAAATGTATATAACATTTAAAAAGCACCAAACTGGGTTATGCAGTTATTGTGATGAAGTAGAGACAGTTGAACATGTCATATTACATCGCACAGCCTACAACAATGAAAGACAAATATTGCACTCAAAATTGCAGGCAAAAGGAATTCAAGTCATGTCATTAAAAAGTGTTTTGGCGAAAAAACAAGGACAATTAGATATGATAGAAAGAGATGATGTTTGGCAACAGGATTATATATTCGAGAATATACCATCCGCATCACTGTTCCACATTTTAGTTCAGTTGATGGCGCTAATGCACCAAAAGCTTGTTTGCCAACAGCCAATAATCAGAAGAAACAAAACAAGCGTCTCAAAACACTTGCATTACACCTGCAACAGGACGACTTTTATAGTGGATACGTGTTCTCTTGTGAGTCCATGACAACATGTAAGTCTAATGGTTGATCTTAATTGAATAACATTTTCTTAAAAAATTACTGCTGGTTTACAAACTAATGCTCGGGCGTTGGCACTCCCGTGTTCTTGCTGCGTTTGCGATCAGAGTTTTTGCGATTCACTCGTAGTAACGACAGCAATTCCTCTGCCTTGCATAATCTGTTCATCAGAGTAATATTCCTCAGTTAATTAAGAAGTTCACCATAACATTGATATTGCTGACTGAGTGATATTTCTAATGTTAATTGGGATGTTTAGTTTTTCTGTTAAGTATCAATCCTTAACGGCGCCTTGTCATTCATTTTTATGTTATTTTATTTTATTATTTTCCTCGTGGGCCTCTTTAAATGTTAGTAAATTTCTGAAAAAAATAAATAAATAAATAAAATAAATAAATAAATAAAAATAAAAAGATGACGTAGCATTGTGATTTTTTTAGACACGCCCACTATTATGATTAGCTAACATCTTCGTTTGCAGAAAGAACGGTCACGCGCCATATCACTTGTCGAGCTGTTTTTCTTTCTTTCTTTCTTTCCAAGAATGAAAATGTGCAAGCATTTACAAAATACCCCAAAATCACGTCCAGCTTGTAGTTCAAAAACCCGGAAGATAATTCTCCTCGGGATTTTCCTATGTGTTTTTATAATGATTGGTTTGGACTTGTGAGATAAATAAGGTCTGTGATTAACATGACTTGGCAGTATATGGACGATTTGTTCTACAACATAAATAATACAGTCGTACCACAAACGGGAATTTTGAATTGTGTGGGCAGTGAAACAATTGTGTTTTAAAGTATGATTCATATTTGAAAACATTTTTGTCCACCAAATCAGATGCTGCCTTCAAGTGCACCTGGGAACAAGACCATAGCAAGGAATTCTGGGCCCCCTGACTGTATATTGCTCTGGGCCCCTTACCTAATGTTTTGAGCCCCCCTGTTCCCTTGGGCCCTAGAATCGTTACCACCATTCACCCCACTAGCTACGGCCCTGCCTGGGAAGCTTGTACCACCGAGTTGGGCATTCGATACAACGACATGTTATGCATTCAAGTGGGAAACAAAATACGGAAGAAGCCAAATAATTTAAACTTAAATTCCGAAATGAACGACGGCAAAAGCAATTTATTCTGTTGTACAGGTAAATAAACATTAGTGAATACATCTGCACCACTTATAAACAACATATATGATTTATTAATGAATGGTATCTTACATATTAATAATTAATTTGCTTAAAATAAACTGCAAAGTGTGAGTCATTAGTTGACTCTCATATAAAACAAATTAATATTATTGAAATAAATTACAGAAGTTGAAATAATTTAGCAAAATCATTACTTCCATCTTTCATGTTGACACGCCCCTTCCAACATCCCAACTTGGAAACTCGTGTATCTAGAATTCCGAGTTTCCCCACTCCTTAATCCGACTTTGCGGGATCATTCATGTGCTTGGAACTCGTAATTACGACATTTCCACTCCACTTGAAGGGCACAAAAGTCGTGTGGTGTAACCAACATGTACAGTTAGTCAGAAGTGGGTCAGAGGTGTACATACAATTAGGTCGAAGTCATAATAACTCATTTTTTTAACCCTTGAGTGACCAAGACATTTTTGTCTTTTTCATTTTTGTTTTTTCGATCATTTTGGCTGTGTTAATGCCAATGGCATACTTTTTGCCAAAGGTGTGTATTTTGGGGGGAATTTTGATATTTCAACCTCAGTTCCTATAATTCAACTATAATACACAGTGTACACAAAATAGTTACACTCAGGACCTTCAGGACAAAAATGTCCCCATTGAAAATGATATTCTTGATTGAAGTAAATAAATGTTCTTTCCTTAGTGATTTGGTATCAAAGGGTTAAAGTTGTATTATTTCACCCAGTATTTATACATATTATTTTTTGTGTATTTTAACTTGCAGCATGTCCCAACACCCCTGTGCACTTAATCAGCCTACAATGACATGATGGAGCTGCAGGTAAACAAAGGCTTCTTATTAATAAACCTAAACTGGCTAATGTTGTTGTTGTTGTTATTATTATTATTATTATTATTAATAATAATAATAACAATAATATTTTTTCTCTTTTTTTATCATTATTATTATTATTAAGTGGTATTGTGGATAACAATTATCAAAACTTCTAATTTGTCATACAATAGGGCTGTGTCAATCATATATCGATATATATATCGCAATACTTTTTCTCATGATATTGTATCGATACTTTAGATCCATGCATCAATACATTTATTCAACTATTTGAGTATTCATATCATGTAAACACAACAAAGTTGGCACACTGTTACTTCCAAATCAATTTAATGAGCTCAGCAAGAGACAAAAACATGATGTTTTGAGCTACATGCTCTTCATCAGACATCAGAATATAACTGAAATATACCCAAATAATTTGGAATTGAAATTGATTCGTAATTGAATCAAATTATGATATCGTGATGTATCGCAATATATAGAATCGTGACGTGTATTGCAATTCGTATCATATTGTGAGGTGCCAGGCGATACCCAGCCCTGTCATACAATATTCCAATTTTAATGTTTGTACGGACTATTGATTTCTAAAAAGTCTGCCATATATTGCTACTGCAGTTAAAGGAATAGTTCACCCAAAAACAGGGTCAGAAATGAACTTTTTAGCATACCAGCCAAGGTGAGTCAAATTTCTTACCGACCAATTTATTTATTTGCTTTTCACAAGTGGATTTGACAGACAAAAGTGACAAATGAACAATACTGTAAGTATGCTTAAGTGAGCCACTTGTCCTGCTCCTAGATTTAATGCTAACTAAGACTATCGATGAGCAGCAGGAAACTTACAAAGAATCATATTCTTTCTCAACATATTCACATGGGAAGTTGGCATGTTATGAAGGTCAATCTGTTGCAAAACTCACGAGCATGTAGATTTGAATTTGAGAACTTTTACAATAAATATTTGTACTTGTAAGTTGAAATTTACACTCACAGCTCCGATGTGAAAACTTGTAAAATACTGATCTGAAGTTGAATGTTGCAATCTGCACTCACAGACAATCATCAAAAACCTGTTTTTAATTCATAGTTGCAGACAAATAGTCACAAATGTGTGAAATGACCTTCATATAAATACACTGACAGACACGTATTAGTATGGAGTGCAATAGTCTGGTTCCGGAAGTAAAAATCTCATTCATTTATCCCATTGATGAATTGATTTTCAACACTAACTTATAAACCTTTAAAAACAGACCTACACTGTAAAAAATGGTAAAAGACTGTAAAAATGCTACAGTAAAAAAATGTTAATTAGTTAACGGATGGTTACCTTAAAATATACGGTAAAAAAAGTAATATATTTAAAAAGACAATATATGTAGTTTTACGGTAAAATGTTGTAAAAATGAAATTTTTTAGATGTAAAAAGTATGATTTTCCCATATAATTTACAGTAAAAATTTATATTTAACGAGAGTATGTGTACTTTTTACGGTAAATTATTGTTAAAATGATGGCAAAAACAATAATCGGTCGTTCCCAGAATTCCCTGCATGACCCATTACTTTTCATTATATTTTACCGTAATAGTTATGTTCTTATTTTTAATATTAGTTACGTAGATTGGGTGTTCTGTGTTATATTTGATGTAGTTTAGTTAATGTTTATTGCATTATTTTAATTTCACATGTGTTAACCTGGTGTTTAGCGCTTGTGTGTGACGATGAGCACTGTCTCTAGTAGGGGTGTAAATCAGACGTTTCATCACGATACGATCTTGAATCGATTCTCTTGGCCTGCGATCCGATGTTTGCCGATACTTCAAAGTCTGCCACGATACGATTCGATTCAGGGGCCTGCAGTAGATATTTTAGATATATTATGTGCCTATTTTACACAATCAATTACAATTTATTTTTTTTGCCCTTAAATGCAACCAAAATATTATTTTATTATTTTATTCAGCTTTCTGTATACACATTGGGACATCCACAACAAAATAAGGTACTTCAGATGTTGAAAACAATTATACAGATAAATAATATAAAAAATAAAGTCACACACAAGTGATCATCACTCGTTTGATGACAGCTAATTTTTCAGTTTAGTCCAATTCAAAGTACTTGCATACCCATGACTTGTTTCCAACTATCCGTGCTATTCGTGGTTTTCTTAGCTACAACTTCCACAGTTGTAATGAAAAGTTTTGTTACAGTTAACTGGGATAAATGTTAGTAAGGGTGTTGATGTGTAGATTTGTAAAGTCTTATAACTGATGCTGGAGCTGAGCAGGTGTTTCTCTTTCCCTCGTTAGTGCTGTACAGAATGTCGGCATTGTCAGGCTGTTTCACATGGTTGAACTTCTCCATGGTACTTTAAAATAGCAAATTCTCGTGTAAAATTCAAATGGTTCACATGCGCAAGGATATCGATGGAAGCCTGAATTAATCGGGCATGTGAGCCACTGTGTTTGTCATGAGAGCTCACATTTTAAGGAGTGCCCAGTTGATGCGCTTGCACGGATCCTGTCAATGGAGCACGCATTTCGTAGGAAGCCTGGTTGACGCGTACGCATGCTGCAGAGAACAATTTGGCTTCAAAGACCCCATGCGTATCCGTGTCCCATATGAAAAGCATATTTAACGCTCATTAAGTCAAATTAATGTAATAAGTTTGCTTCATTGCCTGACGGAAATGCGTACGGACTTGACAGTATTAAAATAAAGGTACTTCTTTTTTTTTTTCTCCCCTTTTCCCTCCCCAGTTTGGAATGCCCAATTCCCATTGCGCTCTAGGTCCTTGTGGTGGCGTAGTGACTCGCCTTTTTTTTTTGTATTTGATAGGGGAATTCATGATAAAAAAACTACATTACTCATGGTGCAGCAGAGAAAGATCCACCAATCAGAGAACTGCGGCCAACGAAACACGTGAAACGTACCTCAGAGCGACCGCCCACTCCCTTGATGCACTGTGAATGACATAATCGAGTCGCACTCCCATCACACTTAAACTACTTATTTGTACATATCGGAATATTTAGCAATAACTGTAAAATATATTGTTTCTATACTGTTAATCAACCACCTAAAATCAATAGTTTTATACATTTCCATCATTTTGTATTCAATTGCATCATTCGCAATGCTTCATGGGATTGTAGTTTGTGCTCTCATGAAAGAAAGTACACAGCCTTTGACTTTATGTCCGATTTTCAAATACTTTTTTGCCTAAAAAAAAAGTTTGTGATGTTGCGATTGACCTCTGAGCTGGTTGGTTTGGTTCTTGGCTTACGACTCTTTTATGAAGGATTTTATAAAAAGTCTATGGAAGAAATTAATGGAGAAAATACTTCTGGAACCCAGACGGCTGAAAAAGTGGACAGGCACTGTTGTGCTCTATTACATATTAACTTTTGTACTTTAATTCACTTTCGCAGTGAACCACAAATCTGCACTTACAACCTCTCAAATCTGCCACTGCAACTTCAAATCTTCACACCTTGACTTTGCATAAAGCTGTCAGAATTAACACATGTGATTACCTTTGTATTGTGTCCGCCTGCAGTCATTACACTAACACACACGCCAGACACCTTCTGCAAAGTGGAGCCTACAAGCTAGATGGCTGTTGTTTATAAGTCTTACTGAGAACATCCAAACCAATTAGATTCAGTGTCTTCATGTCACCAATCTGGTCATAAATGGTCAAAGGTTATTTAAATTAATAGCTATCAATTCAAATAAATGATATTTGTTAATGTTTTATTATAGATGAATGGGCAATATAAAATTTATGGAGCCGCTGTGCAATGGGAAATTATGTACATAGAGATGATATTGTCTCTATGTACAGAAAAAAGTCATAATGGGTTATTTAGATAATGACAGAACTCTTAATTCCGGGTGCACTATTTTTTAAAAGGAGACTTGGGGTCTCTTAAAGGTTTATATATATATATATATATAATTTTATTATCTTTTCTTAGTCCACTGATAATGTTAGTTAAGTTTTTTTTTTTTTACCAAAACAGTCATAATTTAGTAATAAATGATCATTTTCCACCCTGTCTCTGACCCTCTGTCTGAAACGTTCGGTTTTGGCCTTAGAGCCTCCTTTAAACTTCAATGTTAACTCCCACTGTTATGACTGGCTAACATCGTGCAGCCCTTCAAATAAAGCCATATTTGAATCTCAATCGGAACAGAATGAACAAGCTCCACAACATTATAAAACTAAATTTCAGGGTTTACACACAACATACATCCAACATATTTCAGCAGAGTATATTAAACTGTTCACTCAAGCACAGCAGAGCTAACTATCAAACAGTTATGACATTTGAAATATTCATGAATGAAACTGTTTACTTATGGTTTTGCGATCGTGTCCAAGTGCTTTTAACTGCCCCATCCTTCAGTAACAGTTCCATTACAAAGGGTGAACTAGATACATACATATACAATATCATCCTGTACTGAAGCACACATCTTCGGAAATGCATCAAAACGGTCAAAGGCATCCATCTAGTACATGTTTTCATACACCAACAATTAGGGGTGTAACGGCTTATCATGGCACGATACATCACGGTTAAAAAAATGTGATGATGCATGTTGTGGAGATTTGACGATTTAAAAAAGAAATATATATATATTAAACGTCTGTTCTAACCAATACGCGTGATGTCCTCCGCCTTCGTCGAGCCTCTCCTGGCTCCACTCTCAGAGTCTTCCATGGCTTCGCCCACTACCCCAGAGGCTTGACGAATTCATCATGTGTGTGAATAAATTCGTTTTGTTCCCTCCTTCACGATATACACTATGTGCCCAACATAGATGGGAACTCCTTGAATACTGTTTAAAAAGCATCCCAGGGTGATACCTCAAGAAGTTGGTTGAGAAAATGTCAAGAGTACATGTCTGCAAATTCTAGGCAAAGGGTGACTACTTTGAAGATGCTAAAATATAACACAGTTTGATTTATTTTGGAATTCCCATAGTTCCATTTATGTTATTCCATAGTTTTGATGACTTTACTTTTATTCTAAAATGTGAAAAAAAAAAAAAAAAATTATAATAAAGAATGAGTAAGTGTTTCAAAACATTTGACCGGTTGGGTGTGTGTGTGTGTGTGTGTGTGTGTGTGTGTATAATATATATAATATATACACACACACACACATATACACACATCGCAATATCCAATTACATCAGAAACCCCGGGGCTGAGGGATCGGTGAATATTCTTACTTTAGTGATTTTGCATTGAAAATTAAATTAATTTATTTAAAAAATGAAAAACTTAAATCAAATACATTTCTAAATTCAAATCGCACTACAAATTAAACGAAAAAGTAAATAAAATAATGAAGTGATCAAAAAATGTCACACCTTAATTCACAAGTAACCTTCAGTTTACCATCAGGCAAGTATCCGTCTAAACATGCAGGCGGAAAATTACTTACACAAATGAAGACATAAAAACAATTATGAATGCAAACATAATAATTATGATGATAATAATCACTGAAATATAAATCAAGGTTCGAGGTGAACGTGTTTTTGTATTATTTTATGTTTTAATCACAGATGTATAGGCTGCAAAGTTGCGTTCACAATGAACTGCTGTGTGGAAATTAAGTGAACTGAACTCAAAGCACCTCCTGAGCTGAGATGATCTGAGGTCAATTGCAGCACTCATAGACGATACTGTTCTTGCAAAAAAAAAAAAAATTCAGAAGACAGAAACAAAGAAAGAGTGAGAACCTTTTACATGCGCGTGTTCCACGAGACTGCACGCCTCCGAACCTACATACATGCGCATAGATGGCTTTTCTGTCATCTGTTCTTAATAATATAGTAGTATGTTTCTTCAAGCATGTGTCTGTGTGTCTACGGGCAAATTATTTGTAATATTAATTTGATAATAGCCAAATAATAATAATAATTGTATACATTAATGGGAAAATGAGCCAAATATCGTCTTGACATCGTCAAAGTCATCAGCTATTGGCGATCACTCTGACCATCATCGATCCCCGAGATCATCGTCTGTCGGCACAACCCTAATGTGCATTTCTCTCTATAAATTAACAAAATGTTCAGACAGTCTCCTTGCTGGTTTTTCCGACACATTCAGAATCATTACCGCTTTTGCCGGTGTCGCTGCGGCTCACTTTGTGCGTGCGCTTATAAAATTTATGTTAAAGGCTCATTATTACGGTTTAGTATTTCTCTGTAATGAAGAACAGTGTTAGCAATGCTACTTATACTTTCTCAGCCCTGGAACTCAAACAATTTTCTGATACCCCCCCCCAAAATATATATATTTAAGTAATTCAATTAATATCATAAACGTGCGACTAGTCGACAAATGGCTTAAATTAACGCCTACTAGTCGACTAGGAAAATCTTTGGTTAGGGGCAGCCCTAGAATGCATGCACACTGCCGCTCGGCGTCTGTCGGCGGCGCCCACCTATGACTCCGGTGGCTGCTCAAATTTCTGCCGCGACACAGAGCGCAACTTGATCATTTCTATTAAATTCAATCCAAATCATTATCAATGGGCATACATTAATTACTCTAGCCTTTTTCATTCTTGAAGAAGGGAAAACATTGGTAACTTTTGTGTGTACTGTCTGCCACCTCAACCGCATTGTCGTGCCCTGTGTTTCATACCTGTGCCATGTCCTAGTCACGGCACGACGTGGCATGGCTCTTCTCGTCCTGTGTGCGACTGCCTCTATGCCTACATAACGCAGGCGTACAACTGGAAATCGCTTCATAGCACACAAGGAGCTCTAAAATTCGATTACACACTAGCAGCCACAGGTGTCGATGAGTTCGGCTGAAATTGGAGATATATATATATATATATTTATATATATAGTATATATATAAACTTAAGTGTTGTTTTTTTAAAATATATTTTTAATTTCTTTTAAAGAGAAATTAAAATATTTACATTCTATTAAGGGTTACATTTTTAAATAATTCAATTTAAAAAGGCTGTCCTACATTTTCATGTCACTACTGAAATACTAAAAGTTTTAGTTGTCCATTGGCTGAGCCTGATTTTAGCCTGAACGGGAACAGGAAGTGAGACTATAATGCATATACATAGACGGGTTGTTCCAATCACTTTGAAGTAAATGTCCCCAAAGTCAGAAAAATCAGTGTGTAAAATTAAAAATGGTCAATACTGAACACATATTCTCTGCAATTAAATACACATTTTTGGGTTTTAATCTGAAATATGTTTTATGAAGGTACAATTGTTCAAAGTTTAGGATTATTTCTCAATAATCACAAGCTAAAATTAAAATTAACTAAAAGAAAAAAAAAAAAGGTCAACGCATAAACAGTCTGAAACATATGATAACATAGTAACATGATTATTTTAGTAGTGATAAAATGTAATGTTAAACCACTAATTTTAAAGAAATAATCAAGGCTGTGAACAGTTGTACAAACACAAAAATAATAATATTTTAGATTAAAACCCCAAAAAGTTTATTTAATTGCAGAGAGTGTTCGGTAGTGACAATTCTTAAAGTTACACACTGATTTTCAGACTTTGGATTATTTACTTCATCATGGGATCTAATTACTCACCATATGGCCATGATGGATAGGTATGCAGTCTCTTTTCCTGGTTTTATTTTTCTTTGACTTTTATTAGTTAACAAAGACCCCAGAAAGTCAGACAGCTAAGACTTAATGTTATTGTTAAGCTATTATTTTTTAAACTGAAAACTGAAAGTTATTAATTTTAACTATTCCTCATCTGTATGGAAAACAGTCTGTACAACCAAGCATCATAAAGCATTTGTGTTTGTAATATTTTCTACATAAATCATTGTATGAGTTAATATAAGTCCAACAAATTGAGGGAATATTTTATAGCCTTGCAAAAAAAATATTAAAAAATACTAGCGAAACACCGAGTGTTTTGTCAAAAAATAAGTGAAATTGAGTTATTAACTAACATTTTATGCTAATGAATGATTTCATAAATCATTTACTCTCAAATCGGTATGATCAAATCTATGTGTTTGACAGAGAAAATTTACATTTTGATTTTGATGAACATAATATACTGTATGTATAATGACAAAGTTATGTGGGGAAAATTTGAAAATGTTTCCAACTCTGTGTTTGAACCAATTTGGAAAATTGGTAGAACCTTTCAGAGGTTCCAAATATGAAGCAAAGGATGGAACTCCTTTGGGTTCTGTATAGAATAGTTTCTTCTAAGAGTGTATATTATACAATAAATTGTTGCATTACTAAGAAAGTTATTTATAAGTTACGTTTTAAGAAAAAAAATATGTTGGTATTACAGTTGTGATAGTGGTGCTTGTGGTTATTACAAGTACTATTCCAACATATAATTCTCTTTAATCTTTATTTTGTGTCACTGTTTCACTGATAAGTACTGTATATCGATACATTTTGAAATGCAAATGCATAAATAAGAGCTGCTAAAGATAATGAGTTATAAAGTTTGAAATAGATTAAATATATGTTGTATGGTGAATTATATTTTAGCACAGTTATTTATTTTATTAATTTAGTAATACAACAGCTTTATTCTATTCAGAGTGACTTTTAAAGCATGGTCAGAGTAAGATAACAGCTAATGTATCTATAAATAAATACATTTGGGCCATTTATCTAAAGAAGTTATTTGCAATCGTGGCATGTTGGAATTTATTGTTTAATCCCAACTGGTATGAAATATCATCAATGAATGAAATACATGTTAATGAGAAGGCCAGACTGCTGCAGGTTATACAGGTTTGATTTATTTTTCAGGAGCTGAGTTTAGCTACATTTGGAAAGGAAAAATATGTATATTAGAAGCAAATTATAAAGTTAAGAAGTCACGATAGCTCAAAAAATAGGATTTATTGATTTAATCTGAGAGTCCTAAAAAAAAAAAAAATCTGCATTCCCATGAATAAATCTCTGCACGTAGGCGCGTTGAATACTTTAAACAGAAACGCATGGGCCGCACTACTTAGAACGTGAAAGCAGTTAGTCCATTCACTAACATTCACAAGTTGTACTAACAAATCTGGGGAATACGAAGCGTTCGTGAATCTGGCGGAAAGTTTTCGGGAATCTTCATTTTACGTGGAAATTACCTCCAATTCTTTCGTATATTTACAAAATTTTCAGGAATGAAGCCCAATATTATTTTGAAAAATAAAATTTTATTTAAAAATATTTTAATCCAATCAGTGACCATGTGTAAGCAGCATATGTAACATAAGTCTGTATTTTCAGTAAGCAGAATTATTTCCATTTGGTGCCACCATTGCCCTGTTCTGGACTGATTTTTAGTCCCAGTACATCTCTGATGGATCATTTAGCCATTGGACAGGGACAGGGGTGTGATGATGTAAGGTAGGCAATGAGGTTTTTTCGCTGTAGAGGTGGTCATGAATTAATGGGCCCCCTAGCGATGTAGGGAAATCACGAATGTAGCAAATGAGGCATTTTTGCAGCTTGCTTTCAATAAATGCTTTTATTGCATTAGGGATTAATTTTTGAGTTCTGAAATTTACAGTATATTTTTATAGTAGAATGACCTGTTAAATGCCAAAATATCAAGGAAAATTTTATTCGTCAAGACAACCCATTGAAGAGTACTATGCTGAAGGTTGTTCTATGCTTAAGACACAAAGAACTATTTCACACTGTAACATTTGGTACAAACCAGCATATTTTTTTTTTTTTTAGGTATAACAAGTCATGTGTTGCATGTACAATCTGTTTAAAAAAATTGCATTGGTCTGTTTTAATCAGGTAGGATTACAGGATGTGGATTTACAGGATGTAGATGCTTGTGAAGAATCTAGAAAGGTTGCTGCATATTTAAACTTTTCTTTAAAAATTCTTATATTAATGTTTTTTTTTTTTTCCTCTCTCAAAGTACTGACTTTCTTATTACTCTTCCCCCCATGTGATAGTGGAAGAAGTGCATGATTCTTGTCATTTTGTGGCTTACATTTTTTATCACCACCTCTCTGTACATCTCAAAGATCATTGAACTGTCCTCAACAGGTACTGTTACATACATCCAACTTTGCCTTTTTTAGCCCCAAATTGCATATGTTAAAGAATTATTACATGTCTTGTGAGTAACGCTGTTGTGCTTTAATTAAAGTACTTATTTTTTTTCATTTCAGAAACAAATTCTGGGTATCAGGCCAAAGAACCAAAGCTTGACTGTTCAAAATGTATAGCTTTCAATGGTACATTTGAGGTGGGTCCTCACCGTAATATGCACATTTCATTGGAGGAGCATCTTGAGAAACAGGTGGGACCTGTTAAATTCTCTATAGACCCCTGATAAGAAACCAGAGTGTTAACACAATCAAATCCTGACATATATTTAATTCTGTCTGTCTTCTTGCTTTTTCATATACCTGCTATAATATTGTTTTAACTTCCATTTAAGCCTGTTTCTAATTCTGTTAAGTAATTATTTTTTTGTTTTTTTTTTGTTTTTTTTTACATAGCGTCATAGCCATCAAATTTAACCAATTGTTCTATTCCACTAGTTTGTGTTTGTGTAATATTCAGAATAACACACACACTCTTCTTGATTTTCCGATCTTCCACAGCTTGCTGCATTTTTTAGTTCTTCGTTTCTACGTCCCTGCTTTCACCGTGCCATAATACAGCCTCTCAGGTATAAACTCTCTATGTAGTTTGTTTCCTTTGGATGCCTTTTCTTCAACCCTTTTTATTAATAGTAACTCCTTAAGTCAAATCAATATGAAAGAGACTGATGAAATATGGCATAGTTCCATTTGCATTTAAGCATGATAAGTAATTGTATAATTTTCAAAATCCATAATCAGATTTCATAAATAAACAACATGTTGTAGATTAGCCAGCAGTTTGTCAGACTACATGGCTGTGTACCGCTTTGGCTCTGGGGCTAGTACAAAAATTCTGTTATTTTTGGGAGAGGCCACTCCAGCCCAACACAGAAACATTGTTTTGTACAACGCATGCATATCTATCACAAATGGATCTACAAAATGCCCAGATTTTCAAAGTTTTTTCAAAACAAGCAGAAAATAGAATAAAATGTATTTTATATATTTTGATGTTTTATGTCATATCAAAGAGATAATTCAAGGACAATCTAGAACAGGATTCATTACTTTCACATTGAAATTTCATGAGATGCAACTGGCTGTCAAACACATATTGAGCTACACATTACACATGAGCTACACAAGCATTTTCTCAGGCACATATTAAGTCTAAATAGATGGACAACTTAGATTATTTCAGTAGTATGCCCAAATGAGAAAAGTCATATCATACTGTTTGTAAGGCGTAGTTGTGGAGCTGAGACGGGAGACGTAGGATCTATCTGCAGGCTTTTAATGAAGATGATGAAAGTGAAACAAACAAACGTGAACTCAAACCAACAACAAACAAGAACTGACAAAGAAATGCAAAACTAGAGGACACACACACACACACACACACACACACGGGCTAAGGAGGGAATGGAAAACAGGTGAGAACAATGGGGAACAGATGGCAGTGATGAGAGCAGCGCATGATGGGAAACGTAGTCCGGGGGAAACACTTCAAAATAAGAGTCCTAGAAAACATGAGGGAGACAGACCTTGACATAATCCTCCTTTAAGGGGGACTCCTGGTGCCCCAAAAATGGCTGAAGAGGGCAGGAAGATGACCAGGTGGCCAGGGAGGGAACCCCAGGGTAAGGATTGGGTCTGGAGGTCTGGGGGGGGGCACGCCTCAGGGCAAAAACTGGGTCAGGAGGCCTGGGAGGCGGCCACCGGGCCGGGACTGTGTTAGGAGGCCTGGGAGGCAGCCACCGGGCCAGGACTGTGTCTACTGCGTAGTCAAGGGAGCGGGCGAGGCCACAGGCATTGGCTCTGGGACGGCTGAGGCTACATGCATGGGTGCCGGCTCGCAGGCCATGGAAGGCTTGGACAAAGAGCCGTGGAAGGCTTGGAGCAAGGAGCCGAAAATGCAGATTTAGGCCCGGGATTCCCGCCATAATCCACTGTGTAAGGGGGACTGCAAAGTTCCAGAGCCTTCTCCACATATTCACAGATTGTCCAGTGAGGATCAGCCGGAGGCATCAGTTCCTTCAGTGCACTATTCAGACCGGTCCAGAAGAAAACCACCAGAGAGCGGTCTGGATAGTGCACTACATTCGCTAGTTCCAAAAACTCACAGAGGTGATCCTCAACTGGACGGTCCCCTTGCTTGAGAAGCAGAATTCTGACAGCTGCTAAATCCATGTTGGTCAGTTCTTCTGTTGTTGCTGAGATGAGACGGGAGACATAGGATCTATTTGCAGGCTTTTAATGAAGATGATGAAAGTGAAACAAACGAACGTGAACTCAACCAACAACAAACAAGAACTGACAAAGAAATGCAAAACTAGAGGGTATATATATATATATATATATATATATATATATAAAACACACAAACACACACACACACAAGGGCTAAGGGAATGGAAAACAGGTGAGAACAATGGGGAACAGATGGCAGTGATGATGGCAGTGCATGATGGGAAACGTTGTCCGAGGGAAACACTTCAAAATAAGAGTCCTAGGAAACATGAGGGAGACAGACTGTGACACTGTTCATGTGTTGTACTTGCTATAGTTTACTTCCATGTTGTTACTTCATCAAATAGCAATGTCAAATGTAAATCAAGTCAATCACTGAAACAACAGCGTGTTTAATATGTACACTACCGGTCAAAACTTTTGAAACACTTGACTGAAATGTTTCTCACAATCTTAAAAAAAAAAATGATCTGAAGGCGTTTGCTTAAATGTTTGAAATTAGTTTTGTAGACAACAATATAATTGTGCTACCATATTAATTTATTTCATTATAAAACTAAAATTTAATAAAATTAAAAAAAAAAAGTTTTTGAAATTGATGACTTGGACCAATAATAAAGAAAAGCAGATAATAAGTGCCCAACATAGATGGGAACTCCTTCAATACTGTTTAAAATGCATCCCAGGGTGATACCTCAAGAAGTTGGTTGAGAAAATGTCAAGAGTACATGTCTGCAAATTCTAAGCAAAGGGTGACTACTTTGAAGATGCTCAAATATAACACAGTTTTGATTTATTTTGGATTTTGTTTAGTCACAACATAATTCCCATAGTTCAATTTATGTTATTCCACAGTTTTGATGACTTTACTATTATTCTAAAATGTGAAAAATATATTAAATTATAATAAAGAATGAGTGTTTTTGACCGGTAGTGTACGTATACACGCATATGTGATAGTGATAATTCACCATTGTTGCACAGAAAATCCACGTGATATAGTATTTATTTGTATGAATATAGTACTAATTTCTTTTGTAATAATAAATAGATATCCTTTGATAGTAAATATAGATATGAAGTAATCATAAAATATAATTTATGGAAGTGCAAAACACACACACACACACACTATTATATACCTAGGGTTCCTGATGACCCTATACGTTTTGGTAATCAAGCCATTATTATTATTATTATTTTTTTTTGTTTATTTTTATTTTTTTTATTATTATTATTTTTTTACTATCTCTTTTTTTTGTTTTGTTTTGTTTTTTTTTTGTTTTTTTGTTTTTTGTGAAGAATACTAAAGAGGTGTGGGCACAACTCCAAAAATGAAGTACAGGGGGTGGAATGAATTCCCGGGTCACTGAAGACCCAAGGTATGCAATATTAAGGTTTCAGATAATTTACAGCAATAGAGGGTTGTATTTCTAAACTGCCCAGAGTAGTCTATTGCTGCATTGCATAGGCATAGGTTGCCTATAACAAAGGGCTAATGTAAAAAGAAATTGCATATTAAAATGTAAATATTTTTCTTTTATGTATTTTTTTCATGTCAAGGAATACCAAAGTGGCTTTTGAACTGTGGTTTCAGCTGCTCGAGAAGAATTTGTGTGCAGAAATAAGCCTGGACAATGTTTATTGGGTTCTTCATCAAAATCTTGGATCAAAAAATTCTGACGGTGATGACCCTCCACTGATCAAACTATCATCACTACTGATAGCTCCAAAGAAAGCGTGTTGAATTTAATATTTTGCAGTGGCAGGCCATGCATTTAAATTCTAGCCCTTCAGTGAGATTCATGCCATTAAGAAAACACAGTTTCACAATGAATAAGACACCGTATGACTTTGGGCTTCATACATTATGTCGCAGCTAACTAGTAATACCAATTGACGTTTTAAAAACACGTCCACGCACAAAAGCCAGAACTTGAGCTGGGAACTCCGTGCCAAAACCAAGCGTCCGATCAACCAACTGACTGACCGAATGCCTAACCCAACGTGTAACCGAAGGTCTTGTGCTTTGAGCATCTTACACAGCGGATGACCCACGTGACGACCTGACGTGACGTCAACATCTTGTAATTTGCTTGTTTTTACAAGCTTTTGTTTAAAGACTATAAATGGACAATACAGGTACTAGATGTAGATATTTTATACCTAAAACAATGCTCAACCATTTTTCCTGCATTCTGCTGTATGCTCAATAAGCATTCAGAGAAAGGTGTTGTAGGCTATTCTAAGTCATTCTGAGTGAACTGACAATTATAAAAAAGCTACCATCTGTCAATCATGACTTTCTCTGACGATTTTGAAAGAAACTTACATACCACATTCCATGACAGAAGGATCTAAAGTTCTGTTTTCATTTTTCAAAGGCAATGTGTCTGTGCAAACATACTGTACATACATACATACTAAGTCTTAATTCATTTTTCTATTTTTTTATTTTATTATTCATACATATATAATTTTTATATAATAATTTTTTACTCCTTTTTCATATTGTTATTTGTCAAATTCCTTAATTTTATGTTGTGTGCTATATTGTCTCTCAAGTTAGAAATAAAGAGTTTAAATTTCAATGTCTTCAATGTCATGGGACGATGTTGTGAAGAAGTAATTGTCCATTGACTTCACATGGTGTAGTAACACTTGTTGAATTAGTGCTGGTCAGACTGAGCATTGAGAAAGATGCAATTAAGATTATTCAATAAACTCTGCTCATTTTTACCATCACTTCATCTCCTGCCTTCATCTGTATTCCCCCTGCTGATTCTTGGGCTGGTAGGAGAGAGTGAGTTAACATAACAAGCTGATGATGTTGACTGGTTTTGGATATTAGACAGATCTCTGATATATAGATATCTTCTGATGGAGAGAGAGGTCTTGTGTACACTGGATCTAAAATGTTTTCATAACACTGGATCCTCTCATGTTTTCATATTCTAAGCATATTATTGAATACAGTACATGGCAACACATCTCTGTCTACAGGCTACATACATAGGCGGTGGGTGAACAAATTGCAGGGTAAAGGTGCATAAAATTAAGTAGAGTAATAACATTTCAAATACAAATAAATGTTTCCCATCTGAATCCATACATTAATTTCAAGATTTTCAAATTGCAGGTTCCTGCTACTGTACAATGTTCACACTCCATACAAAACACTCCAAATTCTACATCTCAAATTGATGCCTATCAATCCATCATTCTTTATATATTCAGTCTCTTTATTATGGCTGGGTATTGCCAGGCACCTCACGATACGATACGTATCACCATACATATGTCACGATTCGATATATCATGATACATCCCAGTATCATGATTAAATTCAGTTATGATTCACAAGCTCTTGATTAAATTCCAATTAATTTGGGTATACTTCAGTTATAATGTTCATATTTGCACATATATGAAAGAAATGAGGAATGCCACTTTTATTTAGACAATCTGCTTCATCTTTATAGAACTGTTGGACATGATATAAATACACCAAAAAAATTTAATAAAAATATTGATACTGGGATCGATACAATAGCATGAGAAAAAGTATAATGATAAATTGATATTTGATTGTATTGGCACAGCCCTACACTTTACCCCTCTTTCCAGGAAATCTAGAGAATCTCCAGATGATGTCGTGCAGATTAGAGAGCCTTTAGAGCCTTCTTTCACAGTTTATTGGCCAGACAAACTTTCCTTCTCCTGGATCTCTTTCTTCTGAGCCTCCGAATTTTGTCTGTAAAACATATTCATACATTGCTCCACTGTCTGTTGTATATTATGAGTGGTGGTGGTGTAGTGGGCTAAAGCACATAACTGGTAATCAGAAGGTTGCTGGTTAAAACCCCACAGCCACCACCATTGTGTCCTTGAGCAAGGCACGTTGCTCCAGGGGGATTGTCCCTGTAATAAGTGCACTGTAAGTCACTTTGGATAAAAGCATCTGCCAAATGCATAAATGTATATTTATGTTTACTACATGTTTCCATCATTGCTTACATTTATTTTAAACTTTTCTATTCTAAGTATATATTTTTATATTCTAAAACAGGTATATAATAAACAGTTTAAAGCATTCCAAACACTGTTTACTCTTTTATCTTTTGGGATTACACAAAAAAAGCTGTATATGGAAGTATCTTGTTTCACCAACAAAGGCTCACTTTTCAAGGTTAGTTCTCTATTTCAGTATTATTCTACAAATCTTCTGGACACTCAAAGGTACTACATTATAATTATTTCAATTTAGGTAAACTACTACATCAAACTTGTAAGTCATAAATGGTATAAACTTCAGATAAATTATAAAACAAAATATTATAAACTTGTCAGTTTATATATAAGGAAAATATATGAAGCTTTATATTAAACCAAATCTTATATTATTGCCTTCTTAGGATAAATTGATTTTGCAATGTTCCTCACTTGTAAGTTGCTTTAACTTACAAGTAAATGTAAAACAAATTGGTCCTTGTATTTTTCTCATTATTCATGAATATATATATATATATATATATATATATATATATATATATTATATTATATTATATTATATTATATTATATTAAAAGTGCGTAACAATATATAAATACATAATATCAAAGATACAACTACAAACTAAAAACAGTGAATAAATCTAAGCAAGATATTTTATTTCAAGAACTAAAGAGAAACATCGACACTGAATGAATCTTAATACAATTACTAAATGACATAATCTTTCACAAATGAACCTCATGTGCCAAAGTGATGAGGTTTATTAAAAACAACTCTTTCTAAGCGTTCTAATTTTACATTTATGCCTACAATCAGCTGAATCTGATTTCTTTACCTAGAAGAGTGTGCGCACAGACAGGCTAAACTTTGTAATTAATTAAGATTGCAATTGTTTTAAAATTTCACATTCTTTAAAAACTGTAAAAGTAAATTATAGAATAAAATATCCTTAATATTATAAAATATATTAAATCCTAAATTATGTTTGTTAATTTTCATGTCGGCGATGTACAAACAATGAGCCAAAACGAAATTAGAGATATTTTTAATAAAATCATATGTAACACGTTCATACATGTGCTTAAACGTTGCTAACATGTGCCTACGTGTGAAGACACGTTTTAACACATTTGTGTTTCTCTTGCCTTCATTTAACTTCGTATGCTTCAGTTGTATCCTCCAACTAGTCCACGTTTGATAGTGGCTGATTTAGACATTTATGTGTAGTATTATTAAAGTTATATAAAGAGTAATATTGCAGCCGCGGCTTCTTTATAAACAAACCATGGGACTGTTTTGACGGCTAATTTGCTCACAAATTATGTTTTGGCGGGACAATTTTATCATCTAAGGAGCTCATGAGGTCTGAATGAGTGAACCACAGCAAGGAGCGCTCCGGACATCCCGGCTCAAACACACACGGGGATGACTGACCATCCAAGGAAAAGGATGGGTAGCTCAGCAAGTATTGATGCTGACTACCACCTCTGGAGTCGCGAGTTTGAATCCAGGGCATGCTGAGTGACTCCAGCCAGGTCTCCTAAGCAACCAAATTGGCCCAGTTGCTAGGGAGGGTAGAGTCACATGGGGTAACCTCCTCGTGGTCGTGATTAGTGCTTCTTGCTTTCAACGGGGTGCGTGGTAAGTTGTGCATGGATGCAGAGAGTAGCATGAGCCTCCACATGCTGTGAGTCTCCAGGTGTCATGCACAACAAGCCACGTGATAAGATGCGCGGATTGACTGTCTCAGAAACGGAGGCAACTGAGACTTGTCCTCCGCACCCAGATTGAGGTGAGTAACCGCACCACCACAAGGACCTACTAAGCAGTGGGAACTGGGCATTCCAAATTGGGGAGAAAAGGGGATAAATAAAAATAGCATCATCCTGGACACTTCCGTTATAAATATCTAGCATAATATTAGCAGACATTTCAGGTGATTAAAGCTGCCAAATAATCACAGATGCAAAAATATTAACAGAACTTCAATTAGAAGGTAATTATTTTATTAACCAATCTGACATGGTTGTTGAACTTAGAATGAAACTGTAGCAATTATTAAACTGCTACAACACAAATCTGTCATAGAAATGCAATGTTCCTGTGTTGCGACTGGACTGACATTTTTTTTTGGCTCACATTGGAGAACGTAAAGAAGTGGAATTGGAATTGGAAAGTGATGTGGTAATTATATTATGGACCTATGACTTTGCAGTTACGTTGCCAATAAGTCACAGAATTACCCAGATATTACAAATACATTATGTAACTGGACCATTCTGGGTAAGCTTGGGACATTAGCAGGACGTGAAGATGATGTTGTGAATTGGTAATTTAATGGTAATGAAATTACGAGCCTGTGACTTTGCAGTTACATTGCCTATTAGTAAGTCATGAAATTACCAAAAAGGACGAATAAATTATGTAACTGGTACATTGTGTGTTAGCAGGAATATTACCATTTTACCTTATAAGTTTGATGTACTGTAGTTAAGAATTACATTATTGTACAATTGTATAATGTAGAGCCTTTATTGTCCAGAAGATGGTGTCAATGTATTAGCTTTGATATTAATCCTGAAAAGTTTCTGAACTGCTTTAAACTGTTTATGAAACGTTTAATATACAGAACTGTGTAAAAGTTTTAGGCATTTCTGGAAAATGCTGTAAAGTGTGGTGTTTTCAAAAATAATGTAATAAATAGCTTTTATTTAACAATTAACTTCATATAAAGTGCAGTAAACATAAAAAAGCTAAATCAATATTTGGTGTGACCATACTTTGCCATTAAAATCACACAAATTCTCCTAGGTACACTTGCACAAAGTTTTTCAACAGTGTTGGCAAGTAGGCTGTTCCAAGATTAATGAACAACTTGACACAGTTCTTCTATGGATTTAGGCTACCTTGATTGCTTCATTCTCTTCATAGAATCCCAGATTTATAGTACGGTTTATTGTTCTTCTATTCAATTCTAAAGACATTAAAATCTAAAATTGATATTTCCTACTGACACACTAAAGCAAAAGACAGAAAATAACCATCTTAAGACAAATGTTTTTGTGAACCATCTAATGTGCCTGAGACTTTTGCACAGTACTGTAAATTTAAACAATGATAGAAACATGTTTATTATTGGGAAGAAAACAGAAATATTCATCAGTAAATGGGGGTATATATGACTATGTTTTACAGACAAAACTTCGGAAGCTCAGAAGAGATCCAGAAGAAGGAAAGGTTGTCTGGCCAAGAAACTGTGAAAGAAGGATCTAAAGGCTCTCTTAAATCTGCACATGACATCATCTGGAGATCCTCTAGATTTCCTGGAAAGAGGGATACAGAGACTGACTATATAAAGAATGATGGATTGATAGGCATCAATTTGAGATGTATAATTATCAATATGAATATGTCTGTGCAAATAACAGTAATCTAAAATGTATTCATTTGGAGTGTTTTGTATGGAGTGTGAACACTGTACAGTAGGCAGAACCTGCAATTTGAAAATCTTGAAATAAATTAATGTATGTATTCAGATGGGATTTTTTTTTTCTTTTTGCATTTTTGCATTTTAAATGTTATCTATATATTTCTTTACTTAATTTTATTTACATACCCTTATCGTGCAATTAATTCACCCACCGCCTATGTATATCTTATAGACAGAGATGTGATGCCATGTACTGTATTCAATAATATGCTTAGAATATGAAAACATGAGGCAGTGAAAATGCATGTTAGATCCAGTGTTCACAAGACCTCTCTCTCCGTCAGAAGATATCCATATATCAGAGTTCTGTCTGATATCCAAAACCGGTCAACATCAACAGCTTGTTATGTTAACTCACTCTCTCCTACCAGCCCAAGAATCAGCAGGGGGAATACAGAAGAAGGCAGGAGACGAAGTGATGGTAAAAATGAGCAGAGTTTATTGAATAATCTTAATTGCATCTTTCTCAATGCTCAGTCTGACCAGCACTAATTCAACAAGTGTTACTACACCATGTGAAGTCAATGGACAATTACTTCTTCACAACATCGTCCCATGACATTGAAGACATTGAAATTTAAACTCTTTATTTCTAACTTTAGACAATATAGCACACAACTTCAAATTAAGGAATTTGACAAATAACAATATGAAAAATGATTAAAAAATGATTATATAAAAATTATATATGTGTGAATAATAAAATAATATAAAAAATAGAAAGAAATGAATTAAGACTTAGTATGTATGTATGTACAGTATGTTTGCTCTCTTTAAGTAACACACACACTCTCAAGCACAAACACAGACTCACAAACATACACACACACACGTTGCCTTTGAAAAATGAAAACAGAACATTAAATCCTTCTGTCATGGAATGTGGTATGTAAGTTTCTTTCAAAATTATCAGAGAAAGTCATGATAGACAGATGTTAGCTTTTTTATAACTATCAGTTCACCACTAAGAAGGACTTAGAATAGCCTAAAACACCTTTCTCTGAATGCTTATTGAGGGAAGTCCAGCAGGCTATTTTTTACATACAGTAATTATAATTCTATATTCCACAGAACACCTTGCCATGAAAGCACTTCAAAAGATGGTAATTTCTTTTGCAACACAATTTGCTTCAATAGTGATGAACATAAACTTTATTCTGGGGCCATATTTGTTATTGGTTTGAGCAGAAGACACTGAATAGGTTTGGCACTGTATGAAGATTTCATTCATTTCAAGACAATGAATCTAAATTTTTTGAAGCTGTCACATAGTTAGAGCATTGCTGAACTATGTATTTCAGGTTTTTACATGATATGTCCATGCTATGTATGAAAAAAGTCCTTGTTTGCCAAAATATTTTTGCTGATACCACACTTTGCCATTACTGATCTGGCTGTCTCTGAAAATGTTTGAAATCTTTTCTTTTCCAGCAAATAAATTATGATGCATTATGGTGCCACTTGCACTAAATGCCCAACAGTTTGAGGCCTTTCTATGTAAAGAGTTTCCATTTCTTGGAGAACACCCATCTGATCTTTGTAGGATTGACAAGAGCAGAAAGTTGCACGTTTTGACCTGCTCAATCAAGACACCATTAGCAATAAAGGCTCTTGGAGAGCTTGGAAGATCTGCTCTGTATATCAGACCACAGGTATATGTAAATGTTTTATTAAGGATGCATGGATATGAATTTTTAGGTAGGTTTTAACCACAAAATATAGGACAATGCCAGTGTTTTCCCTCATGACTGACCTTATTTTATCAACAGATCACCATTTTGCTAATTAATTTAGCTTTAAAAGTGTAAAAACAGTTACAACAGCTATGCAATTGTTCAAACAATAAATAATTGAGCAGATTTAAATAGAACACTACAAATGACAACAAAAAGTCATTGATGCAGTTACTTTCTACCAGTTTGCTCACTAATGATCTCTAATTGGCAGATAAATATTGGTGGCTGATACATTAGTTCATCCCTATTTTATTTTGTCTCGACCTTGCTCAAAAAAAAATATAGGTCACTGTAATGATTCATATTTTACAGATAGTGGACAAATTACATTTTGCATTACAGACACAGAACAGACATGTCAAGATTTTATCATTTTTGTGCTTTATTTTAGATGGACAAGGAGATGACACACTCTGACCCAGATGAACTGTCAGAGGTAAATAATGAACTGAAAATATGAATATACTCTATTATGCGATTCCGGCTCTACTACACAAAGGCTGTTGTATCACAAATAGTACACCGAGTAACATTATCCTTCCTTATAATATGCCCCAATTATAGTCTACATTGCTTGTATTATTCAATGGCAACACAATCACTGAGTTAATTAATCCCCAATCCATTAATTCTGAGACTCTTTTATTGCAGGGAACTGACACTGAGAGTACATCATCTGATCAGTCTTTGGATTCACATAACATGGAAAGCCCAAACAATTCACCTCTTGCTCTTGCACCTCTAGCTAAACTGAGCCCAACTGATTTGTCTCTTCCTGAACAAAGCTCGGACATGTGTTCCTTTCCAGCTGAAAATATACCTCCTGTCCAAAACATGGCACAGTCCCCTACTGGTGCCAATTCACCTGCTCAACTAAGCCCTACTCATTCCCCTCTTTCTGAACTAAGTCCAATCCACTCCCATCTTAATGAAGACAGTCCTGTCCATTCACCTCTTCCTGAATGAAGCCTGGTCCATTCTCAACTTAGCGAAAACAGTCCTGTCCATTCACCTCTTCTTGAGCGAAGCCCGGTCCATTCCCAATTTAGCAAAGACAGTCCTGTCCATTCACGTCTTCCTGAGCAAAGTCCAGTCTATTCCCAACTTAGCTAAGACAGTCCTGTCCATTCACCTCTTCCTGAGTGAAGCCCGGTCCATTCCCAACATAGCGAAGACAGTCCTGTCCATTCACCTTTTCCAGAGCGAAGCCTAATCCATTCCCATATTCGTCAAGAAAGTTCTGACTATTCAACTCTTCCTGATTCAAATTCGCCGACTGACATTGATGACATAATTTAAAAACTTAAGCGACAAGTAGTAAGACAGCCACCACGTCCAAATATCATACATGTTTACAGGGAGGACGTATCAGATTGCTCAGTATGGGCCTTTCAGAGGCAGAGGTTCAATGCAGAGGCCCGTGTTGATGTAGCATTTGTTGATGTTCAAGACAAAGTGAAGGGATCTGTAGATGAGGGTGGGCCCAGACATGAGTTCCTGCGCCTTCTAATGCAGGAAGTTCAACACTGCAAGATATTTGAACGGCCAGAAGGATCACGGTCATTATCGCTTCATGGTGATGGTAAGTTAATTTCACATTTGCTCTGTATTACTTCAGAAGTTCTTTATAGTACTTCAGAATTTGAACAAAGCTGGTTGTGTTTATGTATGGTTTAATTATGACACCTTTTCCTTTATAGATTTGCAAGAAGGACTCTATAGGACTGTTGGAAAAATGATTTTGGTGGCTGTGGTTCAGGGAGGGTTGCCCATCCATTTACTCTCTGAGAGGCTATACTGCCAAATCAGTGGCCTGCAGCCTCCCAAGTTTACATTGGAGGAAGTTTCAGATCACGAAATCCAGAGTCAGTTGGAGAAAGTAAGTACTTATGTTTCTATATTTTATCTATTTTTATGCATACAATTGAATGATATATTGTGAATGTGGATAAAATTAGTACATGCAGGAAACTTTGTCTAATTGTAAGTGTACAGTTAGAAGTACAGTAACTCAGTGTAGCCATCTTTTCACTGCTGTGCTCAGAACTGTTCTATACCAGGGTTGTGCTGCATTAAGAATGGAATTAAGAATGCCAATTTAATTCCAATGCTATCTGTTAAATTGAAGCGAATTCGAATTAATGTGGCAAACATGACCTGCAGTTGCAATTTGAATATGAATTTAGGAAGCAGAATTAAAATGGAATGAAATTCAAAGAAATTCATAACTGTTGTTAAGTTTATTTTTTAGTTACGCATTTGATTTTTCAGTAAAACATTAAACATGTTATCATACACACTGCATTTGGGGTATTTTCAAAAACATTGCACTCTATAATTATTCTTATATCAGGTAAATCATATTTTAAAAACAGACGGGCCAATTTATTTGATAATTGTGGTTATTTCATTTCATATTTCATACATTTTCATTTTATGGACAATGGTGGAAGAGCACACCTTTTCCTGCATTGCTCTAATAAAATGTTTATATGCATGATTATTTTGTACAGTAACACTTTGGTTCAAGTTTATTTCAAATTACAACTCATGAACTGAAAGAGAGTTAATTCTGAATTCTGGCACAATTTTCGCTATGTGAAATATTCAGTTCTTGTACAAATTTTTTGAAGGGTGGGTGGGGGGTTGTATAACTGTTTGTCCTCACTTATATTCATGGACAAATATGTAAAGAATGTCAACAAACAGGGAGACATACTGTACTTTTGATTGGGGCTGCAATTCATTTTCCTAAAAACACCGTTCGCTGGGCTAGATGAAATGTTAAGTTAAAAAAATTCTTAATATTGAGCCCTTATAATGTTTTTGTGTTTCAGTTCAACACAGCTAGATCTGTGGAAGAAGCAAGGGCAGCAGTTTCTGCCTTTGCAGACACCTAAGTGTAATGGGGGCCTTCACTTACATCAGAAATTTAGAAGAGCGGGATAGGGTAATGCAGATTGCATTGCAGTTTTATCTTCAGGACAGACTTTCACAGGCTCTTTCACAGTAAGTTGAAGATTTTTTTTTATTCATCTAATTTGTAAAACCATATAAGTTTGGTAATATGTTTAGTTTAGAAAATACAGTTTTAAAGAGAAGAAGATATAATAACACTAGCTGAAGCATTTCCTATGGTGTAACTTTATAATCACTGATTTTCTATACTGTCTTGCACCCTAGGCTAAAGGAAGGTCTAATGACTTTGGGGGTCCTAAATGAGATTGTAGCTAACCCAGATAAATTCCACAGAGTCTTCACAGCATCCGTTGTGCCTCTAAACTCGACTGACCTAGTGAACCTTTTCATCCCCATTTTTCTCGCCGATTGGAAGTAATAGGTGAATGTTTGAGAATAGAACTCTTGCTTTCTGGAGAGATTGGCTGTTTGAGGTGGAGGGTAAGTTATTTGTTGACTTTTGATGTATCCAAGTGTTTTAAAAGCAATGATTACTGTATGTGTTATCTGAGAAGTGAGTGAGGGTCTGGCCTGTGTCAGTGAAAGTGTTTACTCATTTTAGCCAGGCTTCAAGAGCAGACATGCTTCTGTGTTGTATTAAATTTCTTTTACACCACATTTTTATTACATTTATTCGTATACAGCTGCCCCAAAAAGTATTTGGACACCAAAGCCTTAAGACAGTGCGAATGCTGCAGTAAATTTCAATTCACTTTGCTTGTTTTAAGAACTCTTCTCGAATGTTAATTTGGTCATGGGACGTCAGGCTGAACTACTAAGGTTATTTGAAATGCGATGGTTATTTCTTAGCATTACTTTGTGTCCTGTCTGCTGCTGTTCTCCTGCATCTGCCTCTTGGGTTGTGGAAGAGATAACTTAAATTGACTTAAAATATTAAAACAACATCTGAAATTTGCTGACAGTCTAGTAAGGAAAATAGCTCAATCTTACACTTAAGCTGTATGTTGACGATTTTTGTTTTTATTGGTAAACCAAAAAACAATTAAACATCTCAAGACACAGCTTCAAACAAACTTCAAATTATTAACAGTATTAAAAAATAACATTGAAAAAGACAGAGAGACAAAAAAGATAAGTATGATAAATATAAATACACATAAACAGACATTGTAATATATACATATACATACAAACATAGATAAATACCTAAATTAGACAAAAAAACAAAACAAAAAAAGAACACATTTTAACAAGTACTTGTTCCTTAAAGTAGTCTAAAAAAGGGCTCCATGATTTAGTCAAAAGATTGGGTTTCATTATGACTCTAAATTTTATCTTTTAAAGTTTGAGGGCAAACTGTAGGTCAAAAGCCTCCTGACGATAGGTTGCTGGAGACAGCAGTGCTATATTATCAATCTCTAAAGTTGTTAGTTTAATATTTTCTGGGAGAACGACAACGTTCCATCAGGGGGTGGCAGAAATTTCTGAGAGACAATTAAAAGTTCTCCCCCAAAACCTTAATAGCTTAGGACAAGACTAAAATGAATGAAACAAAGAGGCTGGCTCAACAGCACAGTGTGGACAAGTTGGGTCCAAATCAGGAAATACCTTGCAGAGTTGCACTCTAGACCAGTGAATATAGTGCACTACCTTAAATTGGATAAGGCTGTGCCTAGAGCTAACTGCATCCTTTTTAAGACAGCATCCCAAGTTTCATTTTCGAGTGTCAAATTTAAGTCATTCTCCCTAAGAGACTTTAATGGTCTATAAAATGGAGTTTGTTTATTATTTATTATACTGTAAATCTTAGAAATAGCACCCCTTATACATTAATGCTGATCTAAAATGCACTCAAAATGGAATAGAGGGGAAAATATGAAATATTAATATTTATAAATGTGAGTTATAAATAAAAATGTTCCTGTAAGTTGGTCAAACGAAGCAAAGTTATTGTCTATAAATAACTGGAGAAAGATACTTAAGCCGTAACGCTTTACGGAACTAGGACCAAATCCTCAAATTGACTTGACTTTAACAGTTGGGTTCTTAATTGAAATACTATAAGTGGGAGGAATAGAGGAGCAGATTAAAGATGTTAGTGTTGTTGGGGAACAGGATATAGTAGTGGGCAGAGCTATGATTATAGACCATTAGGAATTTCTACAATGACTGTAAAGAAAACTCTCACTATTGGAAAATGTTACTATTGAATGTTTTGTTCTCTAGCTGGAGGACATATTAATCTTCGCCAGTGGGGCATCTAAAATCCCACTGGTGGGATTTGATGAAAAACCAACAATTACCTTCAGTGAACCAGGGACAGGACGAAGCCTTCCAATGGCTAATACATGTTCAGTTAGCCTAAGTTTGCCAATGTGCCCAACATTTAAAGACTTTGCAGAAGGCATGGCTATAGGAGTAGCTTGTGCCAAAACATTTGGCATTGCTTAAATAATCATGTTATTATCTATATAACTTGTAATTGTTGTAACACTACTTTTTTTTTTTTTTTTTTGTTCTCAGCATGCTTTGCAGACTTGATGCACATAATAAATGTTGAAATAAAGAGCTATTCTTGTTTGCAAGAGTGATGTCTACCGATCAAAGATGGATATATCCTCTTGAGACAGACATTAATATTTGACCTCTGTAGAGTAGGCATACATACATGTTTTTTATTTAACAGAGACCATAAATGCCACAATTGTATGATATCTTAGAAACAAAGTAGACATTTCTGAAATTACAAAATGGGGGTTTGACCTCTTCTCCTTGGTCTTTAAAATATGTCAGACATAAAAGTTCAACACATTTTATTGAAAGAAAAACATTGGGTGTATTATTTTGTATCTATAATTTTTATTTGATTTTCATATTTAGATTTTCAAAGCAGATACTGGGTGCAGTTTTCACTGCATGTGAATGTAGGGTAAAAAGCATATTTCTATAAAATACGAAATATTCCGAAATTAGATGTCTGTTCCAGAGTGCTAACAAACTTGAACAATGAAATACAGTTACTGCTAATTCATAGAGTACCCTATGTATAATCAAGTGCATGCAAAAAATACAACAGCCTACAAAAACATTCTAGATTATTTTATTTTATTTACTTTTAATTCAAACAGTGTTAGATAAAATTAGGCCTACCTATAAACTTGAAACTTCAGTTTTAAAGGGAAAACGTTCCTTCATTTTCGTAGTAAATATGTACTGACGTCTACAAAGGACATAAAATATAATATGCTTCAGGAGAATTATATCTTCATAAATTAAAATGAGACCTTTTTCGTTTGTGTCAAGGCTGAGAAATATGTATTAAATATTTTTTGAAATGCATATAGCGAAAATTAATATGGAATATCTCGTTCTTTTCCGTGGATGCTCGGTCATTCCCGTTGGTGTTCGAGCCGGTATGTCCGGAGCGCTCGTTGGCTGTGTCTCGTTTGGAAGGCTGCATACTTGGTAGGAAGCGTCCTTGGAAGGCTGCAGTATACCGAGTGTCCTTCTTTTAAACAAGCCTCGTTTAAACGAGACGGAACGTAACATGGTTGCTATGACAGCACGCCACTATTTAACAAGCGCGAGTGCTTTGAGTGAGAAGGGAACAACGTGCCTTTAGAAGGGAATGTATGAGGTACATTTTAGGAGAGTTATAATGATGTAAAGAGAAAAGAAAATAGATTTTACTTTTGTACTTTTAGTCTAATACTTTATTTTAATTATATATTAATATAATTATACATATTATATACTCTGCACCCATCTACTGAGGTACTTCAACTTGGGAATTAACATTACTTGCATTTGAACATCATATTTACGGGCAAATTGGCGTCATTTTTTTAGACATTTCCGTTGAAGCAAAGAATTGTGGGTTGTGAGTGCACACGAAGGATACACCTCATGCATCCTCCGAATTCCCGTGAAAGAAGGTCGCATTTGAAGGCTGCATTCGAAGTGTCCTACTCGCTTTTCTAAAATGAGACAGCCTCGGTGACGTATGCGGCCGACAAATGTGACCTCCGGAGGACGCAACCTTTCAAACGAGACACAGCCACTCATTCAGAACTCTTGACCCTAGATAAAAAATAAAAAGTCACACCAGGACTTAATTTATGAGCAAATTAGCCGTCAAAGCAGTTTCATGGTTTGTTAATAAAGAAGCCGCGACTGCAGGATTACACTTTAACTTTAATAATAGCCTACTACACATACATTTTTAAATCAGCTACTGCGATAATCAAACGTGGACTAGTTGGAGGATACAACTGAAGCATACTAAGTTAAATGAAGGTAAGAAAAACGCAAATGTGTTAAAACGTGTCCTCACACGTAGACCACAAGTTGGAAAGACTATCGGTTACTCACACTTCCGACCAGACGCCATATGTACACGTTAGCAACGCGTAAGTACCTTTAGGAACATGTTACATATGATTTTATTAAAAATATCTCTAATTTCGTTTTGGCTCATTGTGTGTATGAGGCCGACATGAAAATTAACGAACGTAATTTAGGATTTAAGATCATTTATAATATTAAGGATACTTTATTCTACAATTTACTTTGTAATTAAGATTCACATGCATTAGAAACTCTCCAAGTTTAGCCTGTCTGTGTGCACAGTCTACTATGTAAAGAATTTATCTATTTATTTATTTTCTTCATTTTATTAACGTACCCTTTTCCTTCAATTCATTCACACACAGCCTATGTATTGCCTATAGACAAAGATGCCATGCACAGTATTCAATGATATGTGTTACGTCCCCGGGCGTAGGCTATGTTTAATATTAGTGTTTGTTATATTTGTATCTATCTATCTATAGTATTGTATCTATTTTGTTGTTTTTGTCTCCCTGTGCTCTATTCTTTGTTTTTCGCTCCTCCTATTCACTAGCAGGTAAATGACTACCACCTGTTATTAATTCCTTCTCATCTGCTTTACCTGCTGTGAGTGGTCCTGAAGAGAAGTGGAGTGTAAGAGGCAAACAGTTCCTTCACTCAGGGAGAGGCTGAGGATGTTTCTTTCTGTCCACACAAGCTGTCCTTTCTTCTGCACCAGATGGTTGCTTGCCACTCTAAAGTTGTTTAGTGCAGTGTGTTGTAAGCGTTGTACTGTTATCTTGGAGTTTTAGTAACTTCATTAAAGTGTTACTTATGGTACTACGAGTTATGTTATGTGGGATTATTCGTAGGGAAGTGATTGAATGTTTTCTCCTGTTTCTTGGACTGAAAGGGAGTTAGGGAAGAACATTGTTTATTTTGGTTTCTTTTTGTTTACTGCCATCCCCTTTTTTTTTTTTAGGAAGGTTAACTTTTTGTTATTTTGGCTCTGTCCCCATGTAAATCCCACTGTTTATGAAATAAAAGGAAATTACTTTCGGTCGCTAAACTGTTGTGGGCCTGTGTTTGTTGTGGTGCTGGGACCAGAGACGGGAGAACTCCTGAGATCTCTCCATTCTGTTTGTTACCCATTTCCAATTAAGCCCCTGGACTCGGAAGCAGCTCGTAACATATGCTTAGAATATGAAAACATGAGAGGCAGTGAAAATGCATGTTTGGTCCAGTGTTCACAAGACTTCTCTCTCCGACAGTAAATATCCATATACCAGAGTTCAGTCTGATGTCCAAAACCAGGCAACATCAACAGATTATGTTAACCTGCTCTCCTACCAGGCCAAGAGTCAGTGGAGTCAGCAGGGAAAATATATAGCAGGAGATGAAATGATGGTAAAATAAGCAGAGTTTATTGAATAATCTTAATTGTGTCTTTCCCAATGCTCAGTCTGACCAACACAAATTCAACAAGTGTTACTATACCATACAAAGTCAATGGACAATTACTTCTTCACAACATCGTCCCCATGACATTGAAGACTGTGAGTCAATATAGCACACAACATAAACAGTTTGACAAATAAGATTTAAAAAATAATTATTTAAAAATGTAAATTCGTATGAATAATAAAATAATATGTAAAATAAAAACACATGAATTAAGACTGTGTTTATATGTATAGTATGTACAGTATATCTGCTCTCTGCAAGTAACACATCACAAGCAAACAAACACACACACACACACACACACACACACACACACACATTGCCATTGAAAAATGAAAATAGAACTTTAGATCCTTCTGTTATGGAATGTAGTTTGTAAGTTTCTGTCAAAATTATCAAAGAAACTCATGATATACAGGTGGTACCTTTTTTTATATAACTATCAGTTCACCACTAAGAAGGACTTAGAATAGCGTACAACACCTTTCTCTGAATGCTTATTGAGGGAAGTACAGCAGGATGCAGGAAAAATTGCTGAGTATTGTTTTAGTATAAAATATCTAAATGTAGTGCCTGTAATGTCCATTTAAAGTCTTTAAACAACAGCATGGCTCCTTACCTAGTTAAAAACAAGTGCATGCTGCGTTCCATTTGTCTCGGAAGTCGGAGCTCCGAGTTATTTTCCGAGTTCCGAGACCGGAACTGACAAATGGAACGCCCCCTGATGTCGGAATTCCTACTTGGAAAGTCGGACGAACTCAGAGGACCCCGAGTTCAGAAAGCAAGATGGATGCGAAGAGCATCCACTGTAGTATGCTGTGGGTTTTAAGTTTTTTTTTTTTTTTTTTAGCATTTTCAAATTCTGATTCTCTATTTGTTTGTAGATTAATTAAGAGTGGAAAGCGATGAAAAATGAATAGGCAAAAAGGTGATTGAGAATGAAAGGATGAACAATATTTATTTATTTGGCATGTTAGGCCAGCAGAGAAGGCTTTGCTGGCCCTGAGAAATCACCACTGATATTTTGGTGTTAAAGGTTCAGCCTCTGCAGTATAATGGACATAAAATGTAAAAATGTAAATATTACATTCTTGCTCAGTGGTGAAACCTAGCATGGCCATATGATGGCTTTTCCTTTTTAGTGTTAAATGCCCACATTTGTTAATCTGGAGCCCATAATCAAAATCAATTTATAATACCTCAGTGGATACCTGTAATCCTGCCTCAAAATGTGTCCAAACAGTTAGTTTGTTTGAAGGAATCATTATCAGCACCCAATAATCTGAAACAGTCTTTGAATTAGGAGTGTGTCTATGATGCCCAACAATGCTGTATCTTGTGTGTGTGCGCGTGCGTGCATTTGTTTATGGAAGAGTTACAGGGTTTATACAAGTCTTAAAAAGTCTCACTTTCTTCTTTGTTCATAATGTAAAAGTAATGAACGTTGTACACTATACTTGCATAGGATAAATATTAGGCTATAAGGCTCTCACTCACAGGTTGATACCTTTCAAATCAAATGGAGAATTAATTGTAAAGATTGTGTAGAGGCAATCAGTAGAGGCAATACAAAATACAATTTACAGTAGAGGCAACCCTAAAATACCTGTCCCTGTGTTAAATTATACAGCTCTTGACTGTCTACCATTACAGTTGATTTTAATGTAATCACAGTTTTTCTTTCTTCATATTATCTACACATTCATCAATACTTTATATTGTATATATGCTCTTTTTTTATTTATTTATTTTTTTAATCCCCCTTTCTTCCAATGTTGGAATGCCCAATTCCCACTACTTAGTAGGTCCTCGTGGTGGTGCGGTTACTCACCTCAATTCGGGTGGAGGAGGACAAATCTCAGTTGCCTCAGCTTCTGAGACCGTCAATCCGCGTGACTGGTTGTGCATGACACTGCGGAGACTCTGCATGTGGAGGCTCATGCTACTCTCCTTAAACCATGCACAACTTACCACGTGCCAAATTGAGAGCGAGAACCACTAACCGCGACCACGAGGAGGTTACCCCATGTGACTCTACCCTCCTTAGCAACTGGGCCAATTTGTTTGCTTAGGAGACCTGGCTGGAGTCACTCAGCACACCCTGGATTCAAACTCGTGGTATATATGCTCTTTAAGCATGCTTATGAATAACAATGCAAATGATAATGATATGTTTGAGTTGAGTTAAGTTGACTGAGTTTGTTACATTTCCAGTTGCACTTTAAAGTCTTAAATTTAGCTTCATGAAACCTATAGAAACCCAGCATTCTATTTTGCTTTGTGTTGTGTTTTTCTTTGCTTGGATTCTGAATAAAAAATTTATCCTTTTGTTTTATATGTATGAGTGACTGAATTGTAACATGTGAATATTGGCTCTTGAATGGCCAGTGCTGGGTAGGTTACTACAAAAATGTAATCCAAAAAATGTAATTACCAATTACACAATTTAAATTGAAATCAGTACCCGGGAAAGTGATGGCACCAGGATGCACTGTGGAAAGACGATAAGCCGGTGGAGGAAGTGTGATGCTCTGGGCAATGTTCTGCTGGGAAACCCTGGGTCCGGCCAATCATGTGGGTGTCAATTTGACACGTGCCACCTGCCTAAACATTGTTGCAGACCAGGTACACCCCTTCATGGCAATGGTACTCCCTTATGGCAGTGGCCTCTTCCAGCAGGATAATGTGCCCTGCCACACTGCACACGTTGTTCGGGAATGATTTGAGGAATATGATGAAGAGTTCAAGCAGTGTTGCCTTGACCTCCAAATTCCCTAGATCTCAATCTGATTGAGCATCTGTGGGATGTGCTAAACTAACAAGTCAGATCCACAGCAGCTCCACCTCGCAACTTACAGGACTTGAAGGATCTGCTGCTAATGTCTTGGTGCCAGATACCACAGGACACCTTCAAGGGTCTTGTAGTGTCCTCGGCGGGGCTGCGCTGTTTTGGCAGCACGCAGAGGACCAACAGCATATTAGGTCATAATGTTTTGGCTCATCAGTGTGTGTGTTTATATATATATATATATATATAGATATATATATCTATATATATATATTGTATATTTGTACTGTATGTCAATATGGTGCTGCTGAAAGTTTACAGATCCCCAATCATTCATTATACTGATGATGTTCCCTCAATATTTGCTGAATACATGTGAAAAGCAATACATACTGAATTTTCGGTAGTAATGTACCCAACCTTAACCTAACAATTAGCTCAGCTCTTCTCCACAATAGTAACCTCCAAAAAATTAAACATGACAGAAACTCCTCTAAATCCCAGCATAACAGAACATGAAACACTATCAAATCTCCTATTTCATTGTGCATAGATGCATTACAATAACAATTAATTTTCAAATTTACTCTCCAAATCCAGTCCCATGCAAAGTATGCTGGGAACTGGAAATCCCTTGCCCAATTTGAAAAGAACATTGATGCAACAAATATTATTCACATAGGTCCAACACAATTGGATTAAGTGAAAATAGATGGATTGTACACAATGAAATTAAGTTGAGACCAAATGCTAAAGAACTGCGTTGCATTAGCTCATTTTAATTAATTTCGTTAATTGAGCAAGCAGTAAATATCACGCTGCGTGAACACATTTGAACATTTCATAGCAATGTGATCATATCACCTTTTGATGACTGTTGAATATCACTTGGATTTTACACAATATAATTATGTTCTCATCTCAAACATAAATTAATTAAGTTGATTTCAAGTGTATTTGTTTGGTATTTTCAATATAGCTGATTTATTTTATTTTTTCAACGCAGGACTGAGAGAATGGGTTGCCACAAAATTTGTAAATCAAAGTTACTTTAATAAGAAAATCAATTTTGTTTTTGGCTAGATACGTGGACTTTTTAAAAGGAAGTAAGGACATGCAAGAAATCGCTGTGATCTGTTGTCAGTAAAAGGTGAAATGGAGAAAAAGGGAGGATGGCGGCTGTTGACCATCTCTAATGAAGTGATTCGGAATAACATGTAATGCTGGTGAGCTCTCAAATACCTTTATGGGGCGGGGGGATTCCAAGTTTATTTTTATTAATGTATTTTACTCATGTATGTCTGCTTCACATGAGAGAATTTTTTTTTTCTATGTGATAAAAAAATGTATGCAAATGTAAACTGTTTTTGCAATGGCAATAAAGCTTCTTCAATCTTGAATTTTGACAGAAGATGGCAGCATTACTCAATGAATGCAGAGAGGAGTAAAGTAGTCTCTCCAAACAGGAAACTGTAGGCTACTAGCAAGGATATAAAACCTTAAGTTGAAAAAAGTAAATAAATAAATAATAAACCTTACAATTTTATTACTCATGTTCCATTAAATATGTAATATAGTGACTATGCTTTATTTAAATGTATATGTAAACAGCATAAAACAGTTGAATCAGTCCTACAAACATCTAAATGGAAAGGACATATAATAATAATAATAATAATAATAATAATAATAATAATAATAATAATAATAATAATAATGTTGTCTGCAGTTTTGATAATTTGAGATCCACAATGATGTGAAGGTGTCTACAATATTTCTAACGGAATTTCTAATGGACCAGTGTCCATGTTAAAAACATTAACTGTAACTAGCTATAACTAATCACCATAGTAGTAATAATAATAACAATGTGCAATTTCTTGGAGTTCTGCAAAGTAATAACATAGTAAGTTCATGTTGTTCATCGTATTACTCAGTACATAATACATCGCCTATTTCTATACGGACAGTACATGAACACTTCTATTTTACAACAACTGTGTTTATAAATAACGTCAGTGCATAGTTACATAGCGTCTTTACAAGAGAAGCCTATAAATCAAACTTTTGAATCACACATCTATTACCGTCCCCTCCCCCAAATTATTCAGCATGATTGACATCCGTTCTGTCCAATCGACGCGGTCCGTGGCAACATGGGCGGGTCCTTTGGCTGTATTCTAACAAGCTAGGCTGCAAAACCCCAGTCTGAACTCCTTCATGCAAACACACGTTTTGGTCTGTGCTTCGCTTAAAAACTAATATCCAGTGACTTTTGGAGGAACTTATCTGGAGTTTGAAACGGGGCTTGGTACGTTTCCGTTGTAAATAACGGCTGGATGCATAATTTGCGCGCATGCTTTTTTTGATGGCACTTTTAAGATTTTTGCAGACGGACGTTTGATCTCAGGGGTAAATGGGGTCGTTCGCTGCTGACTGTGCTTGTTTTGATGGTGCTTTTGAATGTCATGACTAAAAAGGACACTTTTGTAATTTTTTGGTGCTTTATGTACTTGCAATATCATTTTCGGGATAACCGATGGATTATTTAAACTTAGTTGTAACAATGTAACATGCTGCTGAAAAACCATAGTGTACTGAGGTATTGATGAACTGTGCTAAGGGGCTAATTGAAGCTCTTGTCGAAGCACACAAATATTTGTTTTGTTTTTTTTAGTGAAATGTGCAAATCATTATATTTTTCTTCTTCAACGGTGAAGAATTCATGCCCGACGTTTTGACTTTTAAGCCTGCAATATCTTTATTTTTCTACCATGGCAAGCCCGACCGCCGAGCAAGGATGTTTTTCGGACGTGAAAAAGGTGGGATATTTAAGGAAACCCAAAAGCATGCACAAACGGTTTTTTGTGTTGCGGGCACCGAGCGCCTCCGGACCATCCCGATTGGAGTACTACGAAAACGAGAAGAAATGGAGACACAAGTCAGGTGCGCCGAAAAGGTCCATTGCGATTGAGAGCTGCTTTAATATCAATAAAAAAGCGGATTCTAAAAACAAACATCTCGTTGCCCTTTACACCAAGGACGAGTACTTTGCCATCGCCGCCGACAGCGAGCTGGAGCAAGAGTCGTGGTACCAAGCCCTGGTGGAGCTGCATAACAGAGGGAAAGTCCATGAAAGCTCCGCGGGCCATGGTGTTGGCGAGGATAATTACGGCGAGGCCACGCCGGGACCTGCCTTCAAAGAAGTCTGGCAGGTTATTTTGAAACCAAAGGGTCTTGGTCAAACGAAGAACTTGATTGGGGTTTATAGACTGTGCCTGACCAATAAAACAATCAGTTTTGTGAAGCTCAATTCTGATGCAGCCGCAGTGGTGCTGCAATTAATGAACATTAGGAGATGCGGTCACTCTGAAAATTTCTTTTATATGGAAGTTGGAAGGTCTGCAGTGACGGGGCCTGGGGAGTTTTGGATGCAAGTGGATGACTCGGTTGTGGCTCAAAACATGCATGAAACTATATTAGAAGCCATGAAAGCCATGAGTGAGGAGTTCAGACCCCGCAGCAAAAGTCAGTCATCTTCCAACTGCTCAAACCCCATCTCAGTGCCTGTCAGGAGGCATCATCACAACAATCCTCCCCCCAGTCAAGTTGGATTGGGCAGGCGCTCTCGGGCAGAGAGTGTGACTGCCACTTCTCCTGGTAGGCCTGGTAAACATAGCCATTCATTCAGAGTGAGAGCATCCAGTGATGGGGAAGGCACCATGTCTAGGCCAGCATCTGTGGATGGCTGTCCTAGCAGCCCAAGCACAGTGCGGCCGCAATCACAGCGGCACAGGGGTGGATCCAGGCTTCACCCGCCACTCAATCACAGCAGATCTATACCCACACCCACCTCGCGGTGCTCCCCCTCAGCTATCAGTCCTGTTAGCCTGTCTTCCAGCAACACCAGCGGCCACGGGTCCACTTCTGACTGCCTTTTTCCACGCCGCTCTAGCGCCTCTATATCTGGATCGCCCAGTGATGGTGGTTTCATCTCCTCAGATGAATATGGATCTAGTCCTTGTGACTTTAGAAGCTCCTTCCGCAGCGTGACGCCAGACTCACTTGGCCACACCCCACCTGCCAGAGAAGAGGAGATAAATAATTACATCTGCATGGCCAAGCCTGGTTCACTTATTGGGAGCCAATCGCGGAGCCAATCCAGAGGAACTCCATCAAAACTGGAGGACCCTGAGTTGGAGAAATGTTTCAGGAAGCGAACGCATTCTTCTGGTGCATCGCCGCCAACCCCATGTCACCAAAAGACCCCATCGCAGTCTTCTGCCGCATCGTTGGATGAATATACTGTAATGATGCCTGCATATCCTAGAAGCCGCTCTGCTTCATCATCGTCATCAACGTACAAGAATTCATTCATGCCTACACATTCATACCCAGAAGAAGGATTAGAAATGTCAAGAGCTAAAGAAAACTGTGGGCCAGGGCACAAAGATGATGGCTACATGCCCATGTTGCCAGGTGTTGCACCTGCAACCCCCACAGTGAAAAATGGTGACTACATGCCCATGAGTCCAAAAAGTGTGTCTGAACCACAACAAATTATCAACCCCTGGCAGCACTCGCATGTTGACTCCAATGGCTATATGATGATGTCACCAAGTGGCAGCTGTTCTCCAGATGGCACAACAAACTATGGCAAGATCTGGACTAATGGTGTCAACCCCAAGCTCTCCATTGAGTGTATGGAAGGAAAAGTGTCATCTTGTGGAGACTACATGAACATGTCCTCAGCTAGTTGCTCCACGACCAATACGCCACCAGACTGCTTCTTCAACCCTGTTGAGGATCATCCCAGGCCTATGTATGGCTACTTCTCATTGCCTTGCTCCTTCAAACATGCCAACAGAAAGCAGGATCAGAACCCACTTCGGATGTCACTGGGCTCCAGTCGTGTGGCTTATGCAGATTCCTCCTCATCTTCAGCGAGCAGCGACAGCCTGGGTGGTCAAGGCAACTCGCAACAGTCTGCTGTCAGACCCAAAAGGTCAGAGGGCAACAGTAGGCTGACACGTCCAACACGGCTGTCACTGGATGCTAGCAAAGCAAGTACTCTACCACGAACACGTGAGAGTCCCTTCCCTCCAGAGACCAATAGTCCTGGGGAGTATGTCAACATTGAGTTCAACGACAAGGCGTATTCAGTGAGTTTAGCATCACTTTTCCCATCTGTGTTCACTGGCAGTGACGCTGAGGCCCCGTCAGACCTTTCATCGTCTGAGTACATGAACATGCAGGTGGGGTCACAGGCAAGGCGGCTGAGCCCAGAAATGGAGATTTCCACATCCTGTTCAGACTATGCCATCATCACTCCATCAAACTCTGTATCTTCCGCTCCTTTGCCATGTGAGAGCATATGTGAGCGTGACTACATCAGCATGCAGTTGGGATCCTGCACTAGCTATCCTGATAAACAAATGATGGTCATGACTGAAGCCTTGCCAGATGCTGAAGCCCCTCTCAGTTCTGTATCACCCAATCATGACATCTCAACGTTAAGCGGCCCTCTGTCAGGGCTTTGTGCCTTCACACGGGTTAACTCCACGTCTGGGCGGAACCAAGGGGCTAAAGTTATCCGTGCTGACCCACAAGGTAGGCGGCGACACAGTTCGGAGACTTTTGCGTCCACAACAATTAGAGGGTCGGTTGACACTTCAGCGGCCTGTCAGTCAGGTGATGTCAAGCGTCACAGTTCCGCCTCTTTCGAGAATGTTTGGTTAAGACCTGATGAGGCCTCTACTACGGCCGCTTCTCCTGTGTTCACAGTAACCAGTGGACAAAGGGAAACCACTTCTGACCCAATTCCCACTTTGAGTCATGACCAGAACGGCCTGAACTACATAGATCTGGATCTAGTACAGAATGGTGAGCAGCATGTTCCAGACTGGAATGTGTTCCAATCTCAGCCAGTGGAACAAGGAGCCGTGGAAGGTATAGAGGAGCTCAGTGCCTACGCCAGTATAAACTTCCAGAAATCAGATGAGACCAGAGGGAATCTCACACACAGAGAAGGTAAGACCAAGTGTTGTATGTGTGACTGAGTGTGTGACTAATGAAGAGTGATTGAAGAGGTAGTTCACCCAAAAATGAAAATTCTGTATTTCTTTGCTCACTCGCATGTTGTTTTAATTTGTTTGACTTTCTTTCCGTGGTGAAACACAAAAGTAGATGTTAGGCAGAATTTTAGCCTCAGTCACCACTTTTCCATAAAATGCAATTAATGTTGACTGAGGCTAACATACTGCCTAACTTCTCATTGTTTGTTCCATGGAGGAAAGTCAGATTTAAAACAATATTAGGGTGAATAAATAATGAAAGAATTTTCATTTTTGCCTGAACTGTCTAAGAATGGTTGAAGGGCTGGTTCACACAAAAATTTAAATTCTGTATTCCTTTACTCACCCTTATGTTGTTTTAAACCTGTTTTAACTTTCTTTTCTCTTTGGAACACAAAAGGAGATGTCTGGCAGAAGGTTAGCCTCAGTCACCATTCACTTTCATTGCATTTGTTTTTTCTCCATATAATAAAAGTCAGTGGTGATTGATTCTAACATTTGGAACAAAATTAGGCTGAATGAATCTTCTTGATGAATCGCTATTTTGGTTGAACTACCCCTTTAACAAAGCATCTGACAGTTTAGAATTGTGTGTTTACATGCTACCAATATTTCCTTTTGTCTGTCTAATCATCATACTTGTCTAGAACATTTAATAGGTAATATGCACATCATATGATTATTTTTTAAAAACAGCCCCCATTTATCCATGAAGTTTAAGTCTCTGGTGGAAAATCCCTGTTTGAAATCTTAGCTGAGAGCTGAGGGGGACTCAGATTCCCTCCTGATGACTGGGCCTCTTCAGGCTGATAAATAGACATATTTGTGAATGGAGGCAGAAAGACTTGCCGTGTCTACACTTGTTCCCGATGCGACAAAAGTGTGTGGGGGGGGGGGACATGTATATGCATTTGAGAGTAACTAAGCAGTCTTTCTTTGTGCAGATGCCCTTTTGAATGGAAGTTTACTTAGTGTGTAAGTCAGTCCTTCGGAGATATCTTTGATATGAATAAAGCGCTGTGAGAAATCCGCAGAGTTGTAACAGGGTGAAAAGAGCTGCCACTACTGTGCATTGACTACTTTGCCGAAGGAACTGGCGGTCATGCCTGGCTGACTCTGTATCATCGTTGTTTTAGTTTATTTATGTGCCCCTTCAGTGAGTGTGGAGTTTTCCACCCCTTTGGCCTTCGTTTATGCTTTCTTGTCTCTATCCTAAGGAATGCATATAGGGTTGTTATAGATCAGCTGAACTCCTTGCCCCGTTGATGATCATGCTATCGCACAGTTTTAATAGTTCACCCAAAAAGGGAGATGTTACGCTGGTCTCACACATCCTCCATGAGTGGGGCGTGAGCAGCGCGTTTTTGTTTTGTGAGCGTTGCTCACAGAGTGTGTGAATCCAGCGTTAGGCTGAGTGTTAGGAACTGACAACCTCAGTCACCATTCACTTCCAGTGTATGGGAAAACAAATATGCAGTGAAATTGAATGGTGACTGAGGCTAAACATCTCTTTTTGTATTGCATGAAAGAAAGTCATACAGGCTTGGAATAACAGATTTGAGGCTAAGTAAATGATGAACTGGGGTCAACTGTCTCTTTGTCGAACTGTTGATTTAATCCATTTAAAGGGATAGTTCACCGTAAAATTCTCATTATTTACTCACCCAGATGTGTATGACTTTCTTTGTTCTGCAGAACACAAATGAAGATTTTTAGAAGAATGTTTTAGCTCTGTAGGATTGTGCAAGTGAATGGTGATCAGACCTTTTGAAGCCCCAAAAAGCACATAAAGGCAGCATAAAAGTAATCCATAAGACTCCAGTGGTTAAATCTATGTCTTCAGAAGCAATATGATAGGTGTGGGTGAAAAACAGATCAATATTTGAGTTTTTTTTTTTTTTTTACTATAAATCTCCACTTTCACATGCTGAAAGTGAAAGTGGAGATTTATAGCAAAAAATGATTGAAATATTGATCTGTTACTTTTATGGTGGTTTTATGTGCTTTTTTGAGCTTCAAAGGTCTGATCACCATTCACTTGCATTGTATGGACCTACAGAGCTGAAATATTCTTCTAAAAACTCTGTGTTCAGCAGAGGAAAGAAAGTCATACACATCTGGAAAGGCATGAAAGTGAGTAAATGATGAGAGAATTTTCATTTTTGGTTGAACAATGCCTTAAAATTTGTTCGGTAATCAAAATATTTAGTGGTATGCTGAAAAATAAAGTGATACTGAACATTCTGTTAATGCATTAAAATCCAGACTGGGTATTAACAGACAAAATACCATTAATTAGCCTACATTTTTTTTAAAGTACATTTATATACATGTAATTGATTTGTATAGAATTATTGTATTGACATTATCTGATTTCTGTTGTCATGCAGTGACTGAAAAGGAGTGTGTTTAAAGGGAGCAGTTGAGTTGATGCTGTGAGAATCTGTATACGTGTGCTTGCTTGACTTGGATTGGTCACTGTGTGTGTTTGTGTCTGTTTTGAGCTTGGCTTGAGACATTTGGGGAGGGTGGGGGACAAGCACAGGGGCTTTAGTGTTGCGTAACCAATGTTTTTTGACACTGGACACCCTGTGTGTGTGCCTTAGAAAAACCTCCAATTTTCCTCTGGAGAAAAGAGCTGCATTTAAGGTATAGTTAAAGGAGCAATATGTAACATTGACATTAAGCATTTAAAATGGGAACTGCAGTCTAAATTCTAAATATTGGAGAGCGTTGTCTCCCCCCGCCCCCTCCTCCCCAGACTCTAAAATCATGCGGGTTGCCAGATTGAGGACACGCAACAGGAATGAGCAAACTGACAATGGCAAGCGACGAGCCTTACACTGCAAGTTGATCAGCTAATGTATACGTTTGCAATGGTTTTTATTGTTTGCAAATTATAAACCAGCTCATGTGGATTTTTTATAACTCTGTCAGTGTTAGGTAGATGTATTGCTGGCTTCCATGGCTGCAGCGCACTGTTTTTGCCCGGTAACCTGTTTCAAATCTGGCAACCCGGGGTGTCGAAATACTATTGGGAAATGGGCAGTGGGCGGATCACACAGGCCAAAACAAAAACGGAAATTCCGGCCCTGAACGGACATTTCAAAGTAGAATATATTGGCTGTAGCATTGTTTTCGGAGAAGACAGTATTTCAACTTAGCATGTTTCCTAAATCTCTGATAACATATGATCATTTTATGCTTTATAGCAAATATATTACATATTGCACCTTTAAACCAAAAATGAAAATTCTGTCATTTACGCATCTTCATGTTGTTCTTAACCAATATGACTTTCATTCTTACATGGAACACAAAATGAGATTTTAGACTGAATGTTAGCCTCAGTTACCATTCACTTTCATTACATCTTTTTTTTTTCCATATAATGGAAGTGAATGGTGACTGAGGCCAACATTCTGCCTAACTATCTCCTTTTGTGTTCCATGGAAGAAAGTCATACAAAGCTGCAATAAATACAATACTGTGGTCATGTATGGCAGGAAAACAGAAACGCCTCATTTATGTGATGATGATTTTGGCTTGTATTTTTATTTTTGATGCATTTATTGTGCATGATCTAGTTAGTTTTGACAGAATGTCCCTCTAAATCTCCAGTTCCCAATTTCATCTGCCTCCTCTGGCACATGTTCTGCTCATGGCATACTTCTGTGTTTCTCATCGCCAATGCCACCCATCTCTATGGTAACGATGTTGCCGCAGCGCTTTTTTCCCGTGTCACAGCAGATTAACGGGCCACAGGCTGAGACGCCGGGGGCTTCAAAGAGCCGCATTACCATTGGGCAGTAGAGAGGTGGGGCGGGGTGACAGAGTTCTTCAGTGGGTTTGGTCAGCATGAGACGATTAGAAGCCCTGCCCACCTCAGGCCACCGTGATGGGGTCACCCTGCAGAGTGGCTTCTTGTCCCCGTTACCCTCTTTCTCTCTCTCCCTCTTGCTCCGTTTCAACCACGTTTTCTTTTTTGCTGTCTTTCCCTCCCTTTCTTGCATCCTTTGTAAGAAATTTGAAGTGCAAAGCGTTGTGAGGGAGCATGAGCAGTTAGGAGTGGGGCACTAGGAATCAGATCACCGTGGGATCATGGGTATTCAGGGTAGAAGCTAAGCATCAGTGCAGGATGAAATCAGGGAATTGTTTCAGAGTTGAAACTAGGGGTGTAATTTATTAATTAATTGTGGACAATTGATTAATTGTTGTCTATAATTTGATTTGTTAAAGGGGTTGTTCACCCAAAAAAGAAGTCACCATTTTCAGTCACCATTCACTTTCATTGCAGTAAGTCCTGAACCTTCTACCTAATATTTCCTTTTGTTTTCATTTTGACATCCTTGTTCATCATTCCATTTCATTGCGACTTTCTAACACACAATGAAAGTTAAAGATGCTATATGTAAGATTGACAACAAGCGTTTGAAATAGGTACTGCAGTCAAAATATTGGAGAGTTGTCTGCCCCGCCCCAGAATCGAAGCTCATGCGGGTTCCCAGAATTAGCCAACTCAGCATCCGTTTTAAAGGATTTCTGGGCTTTAAGCTGTCTCCATCTTCCAAAGTCATCTCCAATATTTATCCTTGTTTTACTACGCCTCTGGTCATGGTGATTTTAGACAGATGGCGAGGCTTTTTAGGTCTGGTGGAATCTGTTATTTCTGATCCAGTTCGTTTTCTGGCTTCCATAGCAGCAGCACACAGTGTTGTTTGCCTGCAAACTTGTTCAAATCTGGCAACCCGGCAGTGTTTAAATACTATTGGTGAGTGGGCGGGATCACACAGGCCAAAACATAAACAGAAATTCCGGCCTGGAATGGAAACTTCAAAGTAGAATATACTGGCTGTAGCATTGGTATCGGAGAAGCCAGTATTTCAGCTTAGCATGTTTCCTAATTCTCTAATGACATATTATGGTCATTTTATGATTTAATACAGTAAAAAGATTACATATAGCACATTTTAATGGTGACTGAGGCTGTCAGTCCCTAACATTCTGCCTAACATCTCCTTTTGTGTTTTCATTTTGACATCCTCAGTCACCATTCCCTTTTTTAATTGCATTCATTACCAGACAATGAAAGTAAAAATGGGGACTAAGGCTGTCAATCCTTAATATTCCACCTAACATTTTTAGTTTTCATTTTTACTATGCCTTTAATGATAGTGATTTAATCAGTTAATTGATTGTTAATGTAAACAGAATGACGTTATGGAAATGTCTGTAAATTGGCATCACTAATTGAAACAGCAAAGGCAGAGAAAAAAACAGGATAATTAAAAGTAGCTAATCGACAGATCACTGTCAAGGTGGTCAGTTGGATGAGAAGCTGGCAGGTCGAGTGCTCTGTACTTTGATGGGATCATTGGAATGCATGTAAATGGGGAAAGTGTGTGTGTGTGTGTGTGTGTGTGTGTGTGTGTGTATGTGTGTGGCTCCAGGGTTGGAATGTAACAGCAACCTTTGTGCCTGTTTTACAGAGCCGCTTGTTAAAGTGGAGACAGGCAAAGATGTGGAGGGATGGAGTGGAAGTAAAGAGAGAGGTAGGCAGGGGCACACAGAAGGAGAAAGAGAGGGGAATAAGGAGGGTTTAAGGGATTAACTGATCAAGGTCAAGTATAAGAGAAACCAGAAATGTTCTCTCCAATCAGTGTTTTTTACGTGAAAGCAACCTCACATCTGTATCCCTATACAGCATTGGACTTTTACTTCCTCTAAAATGTTTTAAAGGGATAGTTCACACAAAAATGAAAATTGTTGTTCCAAACCCTATCTTTCTTTCCTGGAATACTAGAGATGATGTTAGGCAGAATGACCGCTTCAGTCACTATTTACTTTCATTGCATTTTATTTCCATAGAATGAAAGTGAATGGTGACTAAGTATAAACATTCTCTTAAACAACTCCTTTTGTGATCAATGAAAGAAAGTAGTATGGGTTTGAAACAACATGAGTAAATGTTGACCTGTACCTTTTAGGATAACCTGTTCATTTCAGCCCTAAAAAACACATGTATACATTATACAATTTAGTTTTTTGGACCAGGGTCAAAACTAATGGGCAAAATTAGCTAAAAAATGGCATCAGAAAAGCTAAATTATCCAAGTAATGTGAAATGTGCCCCTAAAATGTGAATTTTTGTTCTTTATTTGTAACATTTGATACATTTAATTCTATTCTAATCCTATCTAGTTTCTCATATCTAGATACTGAAATCAGCTCTGAAATCATTGAATGTGGGGGGGGAAAAAACCTTCAACAGCCATTATTAGAAATCGTTAGCTACATGATATACTTATGTATTTTTGCGTTGATAGGTAACAGGGTAACACTTTTAAAATAAGGTACAATAAGTTAACATTAGTTAAGGCATTAGGTATCATGAACTAATAATGAACAGTATATTTCTTACAGCATTTATTAATCTTTGCTGATTCTAGTTAATTCAGTAATAATACAGTTGTTCATTGTTAGTACAGTTGAAGTCAGAAGTTTACATACACTTTAGCCAAATACATGTAAACTCAGTTTTTCACAATTCCTGACATTTAATCTTAGAAAACTTTCCCTGTCTTAGGTCAGTTAGGATCACTATTTTAAGAATGTGAAATGTCAGAATAATAGAGAGAATGATTTATTTCAGCTTTTATTTCTTTCATCACATTCCTAGTGGGTCAGAAGTTTACAATTCCTAGTGGGTCAATTTGTTAGTATTTGGTAGCATTGCCTTTAAATAGTTTAACTTGGGTCAAAAGTTTTGGGTAGCCTTCCACAAGCTTCTCACAATAAGTTGCTGGAATTTTGGCCCATTCCCCCAGACAGAACTGGTGTAACTGAGTCAGGTTTGGAGGCCTCCTTGCTCGCACACGCTTTTTCAGTTCTGCCCACAAATTTTCTATCGGATTGAGGTCAGGGCTTTGTTATGGCCACTCCAGTACCTTGACTTTGTTACTTTGGAGGTATGCTTGGGGTCATTGTCCATTTGGAAGACCTATTTGCAACCAAGCTTTAAAGTCCTGGCTGATGTCTTGAGATTTTGCTTCAATATATCCACAATTTTTCTTCATGATGCCATCTATTTTGTGAAGTGCACCAGTCCCTCCTGCAGCAAAGCACCCCCACAACATGATGCTGCCACCCTCATGCTTCACAGTTGGGATGGTGTTCTTCGGCTTGCAAGCCTCACCCTTTTTCCTCCAAACATAACAATGGTCGTTATGGTCAAACAGTTAAATTTTTGTTTCATTAGACCAGAGGACATTTCTCCAAAAAGTAAGATCTTTGTCCCCATGTGCACTTGCAAACTGTAGTCTGTCTTTTTTATGGCGGTTTTGGAGCAGGGGCTTCTTCCTTGCTGAGCAGCCTTTCAGGTTATGTCGATATAAGACTCGTTATACTGTGGATATAGGTACTTGTCTACCTGTTTCCTCCAGCATCTTCACAAGGTCCTTTGCTGTTGTTCTGAGATTGATTTGCACTTTTCGCACCAAACTACGTTCATCTCTAGGAGACAGAATCTGTCTCCTTCCTGAGCGGTATAATGGGTGCGTGGTCCCATGGTGTTTCTACTTGTGTACTTTTGTTGGTATAGATTAAAGTGGTACCTTCAGGCATTTGGAAATTTCTCCCAAGGATGAACCAGACTTGTGGAGGCCCACAATTTTTTTTCTGAGGTCTTGGCTGTTTTCTTTTGATTTTCCCATGATGTCAAGCAAAGAGGCACTGAGTTTGAAGGTAGGCCTTAAAATACATCCACAGGTACTCCTCCAATTCAGTACACCTCCTATCAGAGGCTAATTGTCTAAAGGCTTGACAGCAAGCTGCTTAAAGGCACAGTTAACTTCTGACCCACTGGAATTGTGATAGTCAATTAAAAGTGAAACAATCTGTCTGTAAATAATTGTTGGAAAAATTACTCGTGTACAAAGTAGATGTCCTAAACGACTTGTCAAAATTATAGTTTGCTAAAATTAAATCTGTGGAGGGGTTAAATTAGTTTTATTGACGTATCAACCTACGTGTACATAAACTTCTGACTTCAACTGTATATGTTAGTTCATAGTACATTAACTAATGTTAACATATGCAACTTTTGATTTTAAAAATGTTTTACTATATGTTGAAATTAACATTTAAAAAAGATTAATAAATGCTGTGAAAGTGTTGTTCATTGTTAGTTCATGTTAACTAATGATGTTAACTTATGTTCACAAATGGAACCTAATTGTAAAGTATTACTTTTAACAGACATACTTAAGAGATTTTTCTCCAAAAATTGAAAATTGGATATAGTTTAGGCCTACTCGCACTCTTGCAGTAAGTAAACAACATTTCTTAAGAATTTCTCCTTTTGTGTTTCACGGATGAAAGTCATAGTGGTTTTGAATGACATGACGGTGAGTAAATGATGACAGAATTTGCGTTTTTGGTTGAACTATCCCTTTAAATTTAGGTATTTGACAAAAGGAGAATAAATAAAAAAATTGACATTTTTAGGACCTTTTGTAAGAACACTAAACTTTGCAGTTGGAGTAACAATGTGAGTATATCATGCTTTTATTGTTATGTACACTTGCATATGATCACGCTGTATGTAGTCAAATATATGAAATGAAATCTAGTTTATTCATATGATTAATTAAACAAATGATCATTCATGCTAACTTTCTATCATTACGGTTGTTTTCTATGTGGTTATTGTATCATTTCCACATCAGAGTTTTGATTTGTGCTTCATCTGCCAAAGATAAAACCACACGAACTCCCATGTCCCCTTTTGTTCTTCAAAGTCGTCCGAAATTTGTCAGCAATTTCACACAGAGTACTTCACACTGCTAATGTGCTGCTGACTATTTAGGGTGAGGGTCGGAACAGAAGGATGTGGTGAGTTTGGCCAGGTATCAGAGTGTTCCAGCTCCCACTATGAGACTTTGCATCAAACGGGTGGGACGTGAGCCACGGGTTAGTTATATGAGAATGATGTGTGCTGGTATTCTGTCTCTGCTTGACAGCCATTTGAACTGACTGAATGGCTAGGCAGATAGATGGATGATTGAAAACAGAGTGTTGTGCATTGTCAGGCACTGGTATCTGGAATGATATGGTCTCTTGGAAGGGACACAGCGGTCTGTTTAAAAGAGATCACAATGTCTGGATGGACCTGCAAGGCGAAAATGGAACTGTAACGTTCCATTAATAGCTTTAATATAGCAGGCTGTGTTCCTGGATGGCACTAGATATTCTCACTGTTCAGATACTGTCCATGTGTGGATCCAGGTATATGGGTCAGGAAAGGGTGCGTACGTTCATTTCAGTTGGGGATGGACAAAGCGAATAGTCGGTCTTAAAGGAATAGTTCACCGTATCACTTATTTTTATTCCCCTTTTCTCCCAATTTGGAATGCCCAATTCCCACTACTTAGTAGGTCCTCATGGTGGCGTGGTTACCTCAACCTGGGTGGTGGAGGAGAAGTTTCAGTTCCCTCCGCTTCTGAGACAGTCAATCCGCGCATCTTATCACGTGGCTCGCTGTGCACGACACCGCAGAGAATCCCAGCGATGTGGAGGCTCATACTTCTCTCCGCGATCCACGCACAACTTGCCACGCGCCCCACTGAGAGTGAGAACCCCTAATCGTGACCACGAGGAAGTTATCCCATGTGACCCTACTCTCCCTAGCAACCGGGCCAATTTGGTTGCTTAGGAGACCTGGCTGGAGTCACTCAGCATGCCCTGGATTCGAACTCACGACTCGTCATCGTCAATACACGCTGAGCTACCCGGGCCACCCACCCTATCACTTTTAAGAAAACGTATAATGATATTTTTAAGGGGCATATTAGATGTGTTCATGGAATAAAAAAAGCTGGACGAAGTGAAACGGCATAAAACAGAATGCTTTTTTAAAATGTGTCTGGGTATTATGCAATTTAAGCTCAATCGACTGCATTTGTGGCAGAATATTGATCGTTTATTTAATAAAAAAAGATCCAAAAATTGAGGTTACAACAAGGCGCACTTACAATGGAAATGAATGGGGCCAGTCCATAAACATTATAAATATACATTGTTTTAAATTTATAGCCACAAGACGTAAACATTATTCTTGTTAAAATGATTTTAGTGTAATAAAATTGCTTGCTAACCTTATCATTGTAAAGGTAAATCCAGTATTACAACTTTGTTGCATTGGCAATGTCGGTATGCCCAATAATACATTTTATCACACTAAAATCACATAGAACAAAGATTTTATTACATAGTAGACCTCGTTTCCAGCTGGTATTATGATGCATCTTGGTTGATCCAATCACATGTGGTCAGGTGAGACACATGGATGTTTACACCTGGTCATTTAAATGCGTCTCCTGTGACCACTTGTGTTCAGATTTAGAGGGGACATGACGACATACATCAGTCATTATGCAAGTGTGTTACTGCATGATAAAGCGCAACAAAGTAATGACAAAAATCACAAAAAAAATGGCGCGCTGTTTCTCCCAGATGTGGTTAAAATTGAATTGAGCACAAACGCAACATTTTGAGCAGAATTATCTTTTATTTTAGTGGATTACCTGTATTAAAGGAGCTTCAGGTGTTCGTGCTTGACATCCGTGTGGATATCAGACACACTTATGAAGATCCGTGAAGATCTCGTGATTTGTGTATGTATCTGCTTTTTACATTTTTCCGATCGGACTGTTATTTCCTTTTAAAGCCGCTCGTAACTGGCAAATTTAAACTCTCGTTTTAGCGCATCGGTTGATTGACAGGTGGGGGTGGTGCTTCACTGCTGCCAGGACTCACACAGGATGGATAGCGTTTACACCTCAAATACGATGTGGTCACATGTTTTTTTTTAATCACATTCTTATGTGTGTTTTGTGATCCGATCGCAAAACTGTTCAGACCCCGTTTAGACTTGTATTTAGGGCTGACCACATGTGATCAGTTCACCCGAAATGCATCTTAATACCAGGTGGGCTACAAATGCTGTCGATTGAACTCAACTTGTATGAACCCGGAACATTCTTCTAAAAGATTAACTTTTTTTAAAGCTGAAGTTTGTCATTTTTATGCCCCTAGAGTCACCAAACTGAATTGCAAACATAAAAAATTGCTCTCATACAGGTTTCCTGAACACTCCCACCATCTTCCACTGGTCAATCAAATGGATTGTTCTGCCCCAATTCACCTCTAAATTTGTTGCACCACAGCTAAAAAAAAAAAAAATAAAGCTAGAAAAATATCTAAAATGTACTAGTCGACCGCTCTGAATAGTCGACCATTCTGGCCCATCCCTACTTACCACATGTCTTTCATATTTATTTACAGTTCTATTGAGCAAAAGTGCTGAGTCTTTGTTGGATCCATCCGTGTGTGTGTGTGTGTGTGTGTGTGTGTGTGCATGAGAGAGAAGCAGTACTGTTCCTCCACTCTGCCCTGCTTTATTGGTCTGGACCAGTTCCTTACGACCCAGTTGGATCCGTCAGCTCTATGTCCTTGCTTCACCTCAGCCACACACACCCTTTCTTTCTCTCCCCCTCTTTATTTCTCTCTCTCTCTCTCTGGTCAGGGTTGGGGCAAGGCCAATGCAAGGACAGGGAGTTCATATGACAGGAAAAGACGTCAGTGTGTGTGCACACTTGTAGGTGATCTGTATATTTACAGCTTTTTACAAAGTTATCTTCTCTTTTAGAGGATGGTAGTAAATCTTTCGCTTCTGTTCCGTCTCTCCTTTCAGTAGATGGCATTCAAACAAGGCCACGATTAACACTCGTTGACTTTCATGTTTTTGTATGTGTTTGCTTGTCTAACGGTAAATACGAACCTGCACGTGACCGAAAAAGCATTAGGGACATCCCAAAGGAAAGATAAATCACAAAGGAGTTATCTTTAATATCGAAAAAATTTTCTCCTAGACAGCAGTGAAATTAAATGGAGAGCAAATGGAGACTTTTGCTTAAGTCTCTTACTTCTCATGACATAAAGACCCTGGTAACCACTAGAGTTTCAGAAGGGGTCTCAAACTGGGCTCAGATTTGCCAAGATACCAAAATCTGCAATTAGAAATGTTTGCAACCCCAACACTGAGGTCGCAACAAAATTACATAATTTCCACGTGATTTTATGGCAACCAAATAAACTTTTAAACAAATTTTAAATCGTAATTATACTCTTCACACCCAATACAAATTCATTGACTCAAAAACAGAATCCAATGATCAGCGTCACCTGGTTCACAGATAAACATTGTTCAGTCCAAAATCGAAATGGACTCTTCCACCACACTCTTCCTGAAAAATAACGAAAGAAGAGCATGTGAGTCATATACAGAAGTTTAAGACAAGCCCCCATTTGTTACAACCCCAACACTGAGGTCGCAACAAAAACTGGTGGAGACGAGCACAATTATCAACAAAATAACATTTACATTTCATTACATTGGCTCGAGCACAACGAATGAGAAAACAAAAATGGGTGAGGTGCAAATGCAACCGCCCTCCTTTCTGCAGGAGAGAAGGCAGCTTAAGTAGACCTGCTCACCTGTGATTCCAATCACTCATCAGCTCAGCAATCACCTGTAAATACAAACACACACAGAAAGGGAAAACACAAAACAGGCAGTGGACTAACCAGGTCGAAACAGAAGTGAAAAATTTTAAATATTAACGCAAACTTTTCTCATCAAATTCTTTCTAGACAAAATTGTCTGGGCTATGCTGTCCACATTAGATTTATAGCTCTATACTCTTACTGTATTTTAACAATTTTCTCATTTGGGTCTAGTTTTATTTTTCCTCAGGAATTTTACAAGAAACATCTTGAGACTAAGTTGATTCTTAAATTGAAAATGCCTTTGTCATCTGAGTGAATTATTTTTCTGGTTTTCACTTGCGCATACTGTGTGAGTGCATGCAGTTAGCATCGGACGGTTTTGGATTTGTTGTGAAGTTTTTCTGTGCGTGTGTGTGCCCTTGTCGCTGAGGTCAGAGCGTCAGTGGAAAGTTTCTCAAGTGAGTCTGCTCAGGCATGCCTGCACTTCAAGCGGGCCACCTTTATATTTTCTCTGTTCTTTTTTTCTTTTTCTCTGTAACACTCTCTGTCTTACACCTTTTGTTTAAGGGAACATCATGTGTGAGTGAATGAGTGAGTCATGCTTATCAGGGACACAGAGTTTTCCAATAAAAGTTCACGGATTCTGGGTAAACCTTTTCGGCTTAAGTTTTCGCCTCTCGTCCTTTTTGTTCCAGTCTCATTCCTGAAAAACATGGTCTGTCTTTCTTTACCAAAAAGAGACCTTTTGTCAAAAAATGGGACCACTTTTGAAGTCTGCCTGTACAAAAAAATTTATCAGTTGGTTATACCATTGTTCTTATACACCACAGTACTGTTTGGTTAATATAATTACATACCATGGTACTTCCAAGATACTAAAATATGATATGGTATTACTTTTATGGTGACACTGTCTGATATCACCACCATTACTTTTTTTTAAGGGGAATACCATGGCAACAAATTTCAAATGTCTTCCCTTACAAAAAACACAGTACCATGGTATTTTGATGTACCATGTTACTGAATTATTACCATATTCTTATGCCATAGTATTACATGGTCATCCAAAGTACTTCAAAGACACATTGTGCTATGTGATTGCCATGTTAATATCATTGTTTTCTTTGAATTACCTTGGAGTATATGATAATGTTTCAGTATCATGGTATAAATCAAAGTACCATGGTTTATCATCTTATACCGTTACTGTACCGTGGTACTGTCACAGTCCTTTTTGTAAGGGAAATACCATTGTAACCACTTTAAACTCTTCCCTTACAACCTGTTACCATGGTACAGTGATGGTATAATATGGTAATACCATGGTACTTTGATATATACCAAGGTACTGAATGGTTGCCATATTCATATGCCACAGTATTTACATGGTACTCCAAAGTACTTCAAAGACGCTTACAAACAAGCACTATATTATTGCCTGTAACCATGATATTCTTTGAATTACCTTGTCATACCAGTGTAAATACCATGGTTTATAAATATGGTAATCATTCAATACCATGGTTAATATTAAAGTGCCATGGTATTACCATCTTATACCATACCACAGTATTTTTTTGTTTAATTTTTGTTTTGTAAGAGGAATACCATGGTGTTACCATCATATCAGTGTCCAAAACATAGAACCATGTCCAACAAACATGAAAATACTGTGATATTGTTTGTAGGGGTTTTGAGTCATAATTCTTTCTTCCTCAAAATTATTTTTCTACCAAGACCTTCAAAGTGACCACTTTCTAAGTGTTACTGAACAAGAGAGCCTTTGTCAGCCAAGTGAAGTGGGTCACCATACAACTTCACTGATAACTTCTTTGAAGATTGAAGTTCACTGCGTTTCTCATGTCCAGGAAATGCAAGGAGTCGGAAACAATGAACAGAACTGATTGTTTCAACCTCTGGTGCGTCCCAATTAGCTCACTATGTCGTGAATCAGTATATTTTGAACACTAATTTGGGCACTGGCAAGGGTGTTCATCCACTGAACATTGGGACACTTGTGACTCAATCACCTGCTACACGATTTTGTGCTTGTGCATTAAAACACATCTGGTATTAAACGACAACATCGCTGTACAAATGACACTGTCATGCATTTTCAAATGTAGTGTCATGTAAGAAATGACAAAGTGAATTTTTATCCTTCTAACAACTAACAATATTTAAAAGATTGTTTCCCTTTCATGGTCTTAATGGATGAAAGCAATTACAAACTACATTTCTTTTAAAGAGAAAATAAGGCTTTGACTTTATAGTTTTACACTGGTGCTCGTCTTCTAATGACTTGAAAGACTTCAGAGGACATGACAGCGTTTCCGGTAAGGGAACATAGGGAGCAACGATGCTCCCTGGTTTTTACGGTGCATTCTGGGAATTTTTAGGGAGCAAACAATTTTGTGATTGAGAGAAATGGCCGACTCACTGATCAGTGCCCTGACTACTGAACTAGGCAACTGATTGAGACACACCCGAGTATCAATACCAGAAAAGGCCGTGGTTGACGGCCATCTTGGTCCGAGAGAAAATCTGCGTTGAGTTCCTCCCAGTTTACAGCTCTTAGGATGAGTGCAGCGAGGGGAGGGGAAACCGAGAGTGTGTGTGTGTGTGTGTGTGTGTGTGTGTGTGTGTGTGTGTGTGTGTGTGTGTGTCTCAACTTGCTGAAGTAGGCAAAACATCTGGTGTGTGTGTGGGAGATGGAAGTTTTTCCTTTGCTAAAGGGAATGGTATTTGGCACACGCTGTCTCTTCCACATCACACACAAGCAGAGCTGATATAGCCACTTTTTTTTTTCTGGCCTCCGAAACGAGCCACGCCATTGTTTGCTTGTCACAAACGCTAACATTTAATCCCTGTTTTGTTTAGGGATGTTTTCAACTCGACCTTTTTGGTGTGTTTGTTTCTATGGACAATTGTTTCTGTGTTAGTTTTGATACTTTTAGTGACTTTTTGCTGTAACTGTGGACCGTATGCGTGTACTGTGCTGAAGAAGAAATGTGCGCCGCAGCGGTACATGGAAAACTAAAGTATACTTTAACCCTTTAAATCACAGCCGCTGCAGCCATAAACATGCAGACGGATGTCTTTGGCCATTGCATTTCGACTTTTCTTTTGAGCATCTCTGCCATGAGTGTTTAATTTTTAAGACAGTGTGTCAAGTTGAAAATGGTTCCTCTTGTTTTTTCCTTTGTGCTCCATCCATCAGTTTGTGAACACAAGAACATGTCTTATGAAAAGGCCCGCTAAGAAACATGTCTGATCGTTTAACAAGCATAATTATACCAGCATCCATAAAGAGATTCCGGGTTCAATAGAAGTTGAGCTTAATTGACAGTAGGGCTGAGCGATATGGCTACAAAAATTACATCTTGATATTTTTCAGCCTGTTGACGATATTTGATATCCGGCTCTTGAAAAAATTAAGAGACCACTGCAAAACTATCAGTTTCTCTGGATTTACTATTTATAGGTATGTGTTTGAGTAAAATTTACATTTGTTTTTTTTGTATAAAGTACTGACAACATTTCTCCCAAATTCCAAGTAAAAAATACTATCACTTAGAGCATTTATTTGTAGAAAATAACAACTGGTCAAAATAACAAAGGTTACGTTTTTTCAGACCTCAAATAATGCATAGAAAACAAGTTCATATTCATTTTTAAACAACACAATACTAATGTTTTAACTTAGGAAGACTTCAGAAATCAATATTTGGTGGAATTTCATGCATCTTGGCATGCTCTCTACCAGTATTTCACATTGCTGTTGGGTGACTTTATGCCACTTCTGGCTCAAACATTCAAGCAGCTTGGATTTGTTTGATGGCTTGTGACCATCCATCTTCCTCTTGATCAGATTCTAGAGGTTTTCATTGGGGTTCAGGTCTGGAGATTGGGCTGGCCATGACAGGGTCTTCATCTGGTGGTCCTCCATCCACGCCTTGATTGACCTGGCTGTGTTGCATGGAGCATTGTCCTGCTGGAAAACAAATCCTCAGAGTTGGGGAAAATTGTCAGAGCAGAAGGAAGCCAGTTTTCTTCCAGGATAACCTTGTACGTGGCTTGATTCATGCATCCTTCACAAAGACGAAATCTGCCCAATTCTAGCCTTGCTGAAGCACCCCCAGATCATCACCGATCTTTCACCTGGTCATCTAATGGTTAGATGGAGACCTGGAGAGGCCTTCAAGCCACAGTGTCTCGCACCCACTGCGAAATTTGGTGGAGGATCAATACCAGGAGTGGCATAAAGTCACCCAACAGCAATGTGAAAGACTGGTATTTTTTTGGATTTGGGGAGAAATGTTGTCAGTACTATATAGAATAAAACAAAATGTTCATTTTACTCAAACCTATACCTATAAATGGTAAATCCAGAGAAACTGATAATTTTGCAGTGATCTCATTTTTTTCCAGAGCTGTATATGTTGATAATTATGTAATGGCTCTGAAATGGCTCTTTTTTTTTTTTTTTTGTAATAAATAAGAGGAACCATCATTTCATCAAAACAGCAATTGTTGGGGAGAAAATCGAGAAAAAAAAAAAAACAGCAATTATAGCCAAGTATATTCAATAGTTTAAAGGCGTTGAATATGTTTAATTATTTAAAACTAATGAAGGCATGTTTCCCACAGTTTTTCACTAAATTAATCCAAGGGAGAATGAGATTTAATCATTTTTATTGATATGCACTTATTTATATTTTATATACAATGATACAAAGTAGCTTAATAAAAAGCATTATTTACCTTCATTATAAAAAAAAGTATTATTTACCTTCATATTTTTACTAAAACATTTTTGTGAATGAACAATGTGTGCAAACGCTACTTATTTTTTGTAACCCGGTTGAATATTGCATAACATACTAAATTATTACTGTGCGACCCAGTCAAGATTATTACTATAATATAAAACTGAATTATCATTATTTTGAGGATTAGATTTGTTTTATATTAAAGTAATATATTTCTGTCCTATTTACTTCACCTGGAGCTTTTATTTTGACACTGAAAATGCTGTTTGTATTTGACAGTTTACAATGCTCCACATCTGGTGAAACGCTGTCATCTCCTTTTCTGTTATACTGTGCTGCGTTTGTAGATTTGTATAATAACTTGTAGTGGTTACTAATATTTGGATATACTTCTAATATTAGCAAGTACTTTTCTTTCACCAATGCAAGTGAACTGCCTATCTGTCTTTAATCGCAGCCTTTGCAGTTTAATAATCACATGATCATATTGCTGTTTTGATGTTATTTTGATTAATTGTGCAGTCCCGAAGGATCGTGAAATTAGTCTACTAATGCTGTTTATGAAACTTAATGACTAAATAAAAAGCTTATTAAAATCCTCGTGATATTACTTAATTTTGCTGATATAAAATTATCTTGAATATTTTGTGATTATTGCCCGTCCCTAATTGACAGCACTTGTGATATAATGTTGATTACCACAAAATAATTTTGTCTTGTCCCTCCTTTTAAAAAAAAAAAAAAAAAAAAAAAGCAAATATCTGGGATCCAGTGAGGCACACTGGAGGTGAATGGGGCCAATCTGTAAACATTAAAATACTCAGTTTTAAAAGTTTAGCCATAAGATGTAAACAATATGCATGTTAACATGATTTTAGTGTGATACATTTGCCAACCAACCTTTTCTGTGTTAAGTTATATCCAATTTTACAACTTCATTGCCATGACGACTTAACCTAAAACAACTGAATGCAAATGCTTTTATAAAATTATAAGCTTCACATTTCTGCCTTTTAATCCCTCCAGAAATTGGCCCCATTCACTTTCATTGTAAGTACCTTGATTTTTGAGGAATGAGTCAATTATCTTTGTGGTAATCAACAAATACTGTAGATTGACTTTAACTTGTATTGAACTTGGAATATTCCTTTAAAAACAGTGAATCAACTAGTCGTTCAGGCAGCGCACTGACTAGTCATTTATAAAAACATAGGTTTGCACATCCCTATCAAATAGTCTAATGGTATCTGAATTCTGCATTACTGTGTAACATTGGGGAGTGTTGTGGCAACCTCTGATGTGGCGATGCGTGGGTGTGTGTGGTTGTGTGGTTTCTCCCCTAGCGTTATGAGAACGTGAAGTTCTTTGAATGTGAGGTAGTCAGGAAGTTCGTAGTCATCACTTTTGTGTGTATGGACGGTAAGAGTTTATTGATTTAGGAGAGTAAGTTTGTCAGTGTGGTTTTGTGTTAGCAAGCCCCTTTCACTTCAGAAGTCTTGGATTAATTTCATCAAGAGCCTGTGGTGTTTGTTTGTGTGTGTACATAATTAGCTAAAATTGTCACCAAAAGTGAGCCAAATCTGACAAAAACACCCTTTAGGGACATTTGAGGATATCCTAATTTGGATAAATGACTCAATTTATTCAAAATAAATTATTCTAAAAGATTTTTATTAGGGTTCAGATTAGGGTTAATCTATAGTAATTATCTTTATATAAAAGATAGAAGTTTGTGGTATATCCTAATTTAGATAGCTAAATAAACATAAATGTGTTTGTTTTGTGTGTGTGTGTGTATGGATTGGCATCAGTGCTGAATGTTCTCTGCTCAGTGAATAAGACCTGTGTACTGACATCAGTATTGCTGAATCACAGTGCACACTGTGGCACACATCTGTAACTGAATCCCCCTCAACGCGTGGAGATGGATGTGTGTGGAAGCGTCAGTGGGCTAAAAATGTACCCACTCTCCCGGGTCCTGGCACAGCATGCCTGTGTGTGGGGGGGTTACATGGCTCACTGGCTGAATGACGTTAGTTCATTGAGTTGACTGTAGATAAGCACCACCCCTCGCTTGTGGCCTTATAAGGTCCTCTGTAGAGTAAACCTCCAAATCCCACCTCTACAGCAGCTGTATGAGTGTGCAGATATTTGTACTGTAATGTGAAAGGGTGTGTGAGTATGTTACAGTACGCTGTAATGCAGGGATCTGTTACATATGATTATTATTGACACTGTCATTGCATGTAATGTGTTTGTGTGTGTATGTAGAGCTGTCGATCACATGGTGGACACCTAAAATTGTAAATTAACACAATATTAAAATTTGTTGTGCCACTAAAGTGGAAATATATGCCCCTTTTTGTGTAGTATGCAGTGCTTAACCTGTAAATGTATTTGCACAGTAATGATGACATGGTTCCCACGGTCATGGAAAACCTAAAAACAATTAAATGTAAAGGGAAGGTTTTAATTTCTGTGCCACTAGTAGAACTAAACGGAATTGCAAGCTATTTGTTTGAGAAGCCTGCAGCAGTTTTTGTTTAAAACATTCATACTTTTTGCAGTTTTGTTTGGTGTCATAGCTGCGCAGAAATTTACAACTTCACCTTCAAAATTGGAAAGACCTGGATTGAAAAAAAGACAATTAATCGTCAAACAAATTTCATAATCACTACAGCCCTAGATCTGGAAAGTCATAGAAGTTAATAAAGTCATGGAACTTTCTATAGTGAGAATGTAGATTTTGTCTGTGTGTGTGGTGTGTGTGTGCGTGTGTTTAATGCAACACAAGTGAAATTGAGGTCAACTAAGTAGGTTTGTGCATGAATAACCAAGAGTTCCGTTGTATTGCATTCCAGAAAGTAGGTTAAGTATTGTTTCGTGACATCACAAAGACTTAATGTTTATGACACATCAGGCCTGTTGCAGTCCAATTATTCCATCATTAAAATTCTAGAATCAGAAAATTCTTCCGGTAGCTCCGCCCCCTCATTCCGGGATGTTGTGACTTCCCGGAGCGGCGTTTTTGAGTGCCATTCCCGTTTTTTTTTTGTTTTTTTTTCACGCTACGTGTTTGTACAGTCCGGCAGCTTATAATTTCACCCTATGCAATTTTCTCCATCTCTCTGGTTTTCTAAGTAAAGAAGAAAGAGGCCCTAAATATGGCCGCACTATAAAAGCGCTTGACGTGGAGATGTTAGGGGGCTTTCATGTTCTCGGCACTGGGCTGTTAGACCTGCGGTTCTCTGCTTAGCTGCTGCACAGCGCTGTATTTATAGTTCTTGAGACACTGCATCTTGAGCTTTGAGCTCAAGCCTGTTCTTTCCTTCCCGTAGATTTAAACTGGGGCCTAATCATAACAACTGTGAGCACTGAGCTGGGGCCTACTTCTCAGCTCCATCACAAGGCCCAGTGTCATTACAGTTTATGTATTTCTATTGCCTGTACACAAATAACTCCCTTATACAATGATTATTTGAAATGTAAAGACAGAAATGATTCTTTTAACAGATCACTTGTATGTTTATGGCAATACATTAGCACTATTGTGGAGTGCACTTTGCCTCTGGCCTGTCAAAAGATTTATTGCAAAGCCTAGTGAGCTACCTCGCTGTCTACCGTCTACATAGGCTGCTACCTTGACTGAAGTAGAACCCAGTTTTTTTTAACATTCACTCACACATACCACACAAATACACTGAACTAAGGCTCACAGTTGATGGCAGTAAAGCACAACAGTCTGGTTCCGGAAGTAAAAATCCCATTCATTTTCTCCATAGGAAAATAGATTTTTAATGATAACTTATAAACCTTTAAAGGCAGACCTACTGTAAGTTGTTAAATTATGGTATGTGCTTCTGTTTGAGCCTTCAATCTGCGTTATTTCATTTGTATTTTTAGAACAAACTTTTTTTTTTTTTTTGCTGAATTATTTGGTAGCGAAATTTCTGGTGGAGAACCACACTCCCCGTGAATCCTTAAGAAAAAGATCCACCAGACCAATCAGAGACTCGTGGCAAACAAGCTTTACAATGACCACCCACTTCTATAACGCACTGCGAATGATGCAATCTAGTCAGTCTCCCTACACTATACAAACTATGTATATTTGTATCTGAATATTTAGCAATAAACATAATGTTGTATATCTACTTTTGTTACCAATAACTTTAAATCATTTGTTTTATATTTTCTCATTCGCATTGCTTTTATGGGATTGTAGACATGGTGCACAGTCTTGTATCTTTATCTTTTCTTCCAAATTTCAAATACTTGCTTCAAAGTTTGTGATGTACTTTCACTTTGGAGATGGTTGATTTGGTTCATGGCTTAGAACTTTTTTTATAAAGGATTTTATGAAATTGCTGTGAAAAGCAATTAATGGGAAAATACTTGGTTGGCAGTGTTTCCCAAACGCATCGTAAGCCAACTATTGTTGCAAGTTCCATCATTACCAACACAGTTCACTGATTTTGGTGTTTCCCAAAACCATAGTACCAACAAACAATTAGCAAAGAGCATCGCAAAGTTGTGTGGTTGGAACTACAGCTCTCCACCTGTGGTTAGAAGCATGGTTCCTTGTTAGTTTGCTGTGTAGACATAATTTCACCTCGCTGAGGCTTCTATATCTTTTATTCCATATATATCTTTCATTCTGTCAAGACTTTGACCATGTTTACATGCACTTAAGAAAACCACTTATTTTGGGTTTTTGTTGAAAGCGGTATTCTGAAACGTCACAAACAAGAATGCAGCTTTTTAAAGGAACAAAGGCTGTTAAGAGAAAGTGCTTTAACACACGGATTCTATCGGAGAAAATAGCTTTATAGGTTTTTGAACAGTTTGCATGTGCATATGTGCTCGTGTACCAGGGGAACCCCGAAGTCTGATGTAAAGGGAAACCCCACTATGGCAGCGTATCTGTTGCATTTACAATGTGCACCCAGCTTTCGTGTCTTCAGCAGCTTTCTCACATTAAGCAGCCGCCTTGAGTATGTGTAAATGAGCTATTATAATTTGATATTTGCACAAGATGACTCCACCCCCTGCAAAACATCATTAGTGACAGCTCTAATTTGTTGAACCAATGTGGTTTGAACAATGGATGTGCAACATAATTACTAAGGTTTTGGGTAATCATGACTGGCTCGTTAATTTCTCCAACGATGCTACATACTATGGTCAGGAGTGACCAGCACTTTTTTTAGTCTATCAGAACACTAGCCAATCAGAAATGTTCTCTGCCTGTGAATCATTTTTCACATTTGACATTTCTAACATTGGGTTGGTTGAAATGTCTTCTAAAGGCAGGAATTTGGAAAGAGGGCATGTGGTTGAAGTTAGCAAAATGGCTGAAATCGATTACAGTACTTAGTAAGGAAGGATGAAAACAATTATTTTAGTGGTTTAGTGGCACCATAAGTGAGAAGAAATTTTTGTACTTGTTTTTAATGTAGAAAAACACATCAGGTCAGTCGTTCCATGTTGTAATAATGGCTAGTGCTCTTTCACAAAAGACATCATAATGACTGTGTCCAAATCAACGACAGCTTCAGGTAAAAGTCTGGGAACAAAATCACAGCAGTCTAAACAAATAAGCTCACTCGGAGACACAGGCGTGGTTGTGTACCTGGCCTCTATTCCAGGGCAGTACTTGTCAGAATAATGTCAGGCGAATGGAAAGAGGGCAGCACTTTGTGCCAAGCTTGGACAGCATGGAATATGCCAACAGTGCTTCCAAATATATGTACAAGCCAACAAAATGCACATGACGCACAAAAGTATGTCAAGAAGAATTGGGATTTAAACACTGCTCAATTTTTCACTTTTAAACCCTGCGTATGAAGTCATAGTCCAGTCTTAATACGCATATCAGTGATGTCTTTATTACGTCATTGTTTATTTAACAGTGATGGTGAACAGGTGTGATTGTGTGTGTTATGTTCTCTGTCTATATTGTGATCTTTTAATCACAGTCAGGGAGAGTGTTGCATAATCAAAACAGCTCGTAGTTGTTTGTGGGTGTCTCAGTGGATTAGCAGTGCGATTTGGACAGATCAGGAGTTGGGAACAACACATTTGGATGGGACACACTTGTGAAAGGATAAAGAGAGAGATACAGAAATGGGGCATTTCTGCAAGTCTCTCTGTGTGCCAAATGATTGTGTGCTTTTGGCTTCTCACAGGCTGTTCAGATCTGTGTTGAGTGTTTCCAGGGAAACGATGATGCTTGTTTATCAACTGTTGACGAGGTCAGTTCCTCAGACCAAAAAAAAAAATGGGTGTTTTCAAATAAACTCAAAAGGGAGGAATTGTTTGTTTCTGTGTTTGAGACCGAAAGCAGATTAACTCTGTTTCTACTCTAAATAGTCCCTAGTTTGTGTTAGTCTGTGGCTGTTTTATCATCTAAGCTTTGTTCCTGTAGCTCAACTGGTAAAGTGTGGCTCCTGAGAATTGCAAGGTCATGGGTTTGAATCCTGGGGAACACTTAAGCTTAGAAAGGAAAATTGAATGCACTGCAAGTTTTTTGGATAAAGGCATCAACAAAATGCATCAATATTAATTTTGTTTCTCTCGTCTTTTTTCCCAGAATGAAGAGTACAATGTCACTGCTTTGAGACTCAAGACTCAATCTCTTCCCACTTACCAGAAGCCGGACCTCAATTAAACTGGACCTCAGTAAATACTAACCTAATTTTCCTGGACTAAACTATCAGCCATACGCTACCAAAACCACATGGATGCTACATAACAGGACCTCACAAATGCTGGAATCCACTAACCAGAAATCTGCAACAGCTTGTACTCCTCAAAACCGCACTTTCAATATGCACACCTCTTCAGACTTTACCAGAACTTGGGCATCACTGTCCAACCAATAACTGTTAATCACTGTTACATTTCTACCATCATAAATGGTGCAACGGCACCTTTCTACATAGTTACGAGGTCAATGGTACTGCAGTAGTAGTTTCTCAATGCAGTGTTACATTTTTGAATTCATATTTATGTAAATGATGGTACATTATTAGTAGCAACGTATGACAAAATTTTTTGGTACAGGGATGCTCTTCAAAGTAGCCATCTTGTGTTGGATTTGTACAACAGCGTAATGCCCCAACAATGTTGTATATTGTACCCATTTCCCTTGGCACTGCCAGTTATTTCCGATATAGTTGGTACTACACATTATAATACAACTCGCAATTACACACACTTTTATACACCCAGTACAGACAACCTCAAACACCCAGACTTGACCTCAGGACTTTGTTTAAAGAGTTTACACACACTGTGTTTCAGCACTGTGAGCCAAGACTGACCTCATGCTGCCAAACACACCGTGATGTCCGTCAAACCCTTTGAATTCATGTTTTATTTCACATTTTAATTGCATTGATTACCTTTATGTAACATATGAGTACATATTGGCTTCCAAATAGTTAAATACTTTGGTTTTTTTTTTTTTTTTTTTTAAAAAATCACAGATCCAAAAAAATTTCTTATCTCGTTGGAAACTAACGATACACTGTTGAGATTTTGCAGAATCGTGGTGTGGTGTTTTTTTTTGTTTTTTTTTCGTGCTAACATCGCAATCGAATAAGAGGCCTTTCAGCCCTGATTGGGCTAATTTACAAGCTTGTTCAAGCAATCACATTTTTTGGGTGTATAAATTACATGACAGAACTAACGTTACTGATCTAATTGTACCACCAGTAGTGGGTCAAACTGAACACAAACTTGCACAAAAATGTGTGCTGTGGTTCAGTATGATACGTTAAAAAAGCTTAATGGAATCGGAGTGCAAGTAATATTACTGGCAGCAGTCATGTTTTTATTTTTTATTTTTTATTTTTTTGTATCCTGCTGTTAAGCCTTGGAAGTCATTAAAAGTTGCCTGCAACTTTTTAAAGGCTATTTTATTTTATTACAGTTATATCTTGTATTTCCAATGTTTTATTTTTGCGTAAAATAACTCTTGTGGCAACAGGTTTTAAAAAGAAAAAAACTCTCAAAATGTCATTTTTGCTGCTGAAATGAAACAACCAATGAACAATCTGTAAATTATTGAATATAGAAATTGTTGTTTGTTCACTTTTAAGAGTTAAAAGTATTTAACGTTAAATGGTTTGTGTTCCGTTATTTTTTTGCCTACTTTAGAATCCCGACACATCGTTTTGAAAATGTGTCTACTGTTCTTAAATTCGATCTTTTTTTTTGTGGAAATAATTACTTTATCGTAATTTGTGTAATCCAACCTTTTGAGAAAAAAATGGTACAGTTCTATAGAGTTTCTTTAATTTTTTTAAAAAGATGGATATTAATGTTATATGCACATTAGGGACTTCCCTTTCCCCCCACCAAAATGGAATCGTTTTTGGGAAGCTGTTACACTTGCGTTTCCCTGAATGCTGTTTGACTGTGAGAGTGGTGTTCTTGTAACCCGATAGGCTACTGTAAAGGTTGTTTGTCATTTGATAGTTTGCAGTTGTCAATTTAGCACCCTGCTGTCATGTTGAGATACCGCATAGGGTGTAGTGTATCTTGTTACAAGAACATCACTGTTCCAACCTTTATATGGCCAAACATCTCAAACAAACTTGTATATAATTTATTGTATAAAAGAAAATTGATGATCAATACTGATGGGTACTGGACTGACCAGGGATGTTTTATGAAAGCTCAAAGCAAGCAGGTGATTTGTCATCACATAAATGAATGAATTAAAACATGTAAACAAAATGAGTGTATGTACAGATGAATGGATGTATGCACATGTATACAAATATGTTTGTATGAATGAATGAATTACCAGCAGTAAAGAGAGGGCTGTGTATATACCCCTCCCTGCCTCCCCTTTTTAGAAGAATGGTATGTTCTGGAACCTTGACGTGTAATAAAGTAGAAGCGCTTATCTTTTTCTGAAGTTCACGTTTCCTGTTGTTTTTATGACTGTCATTTGCGAAGAGTTTAATGTCCCCATTTTGACTTCAGAAGATGAGACAAGTGTTGCAATTAGGTACAAGAGGCTGTGCTGTTTTGTGAATCTAGCTAAATGGCATTGTTAAAGGGTTAGTTCATGCACAAATTACAACTCTGTAGTAATTTACTCACCCTCATGTTGTTCCAAACCCATATGAACTCATTTTTATAATGGCGGCAGATTGTAACCTGTCTAGCTCTCCTCCGTAGTTGCATTTGAATCTTTAGCCTTTTTTCTGCAGTCAGGTACTAAATAGGAGATTCCTGAATTACAGCACGTAGACTGGGCTCTAGAGGCCAGCAACATATGGAAAGTCTTTCAGAATGTGGAGAAGGAAAGAATGACATGAGGTGAACCTCATCAGTGGAGTTCTCCACAGACATTCCTTCGGTAGTAGCTCAGTTGACTGCACAGCGGCAAACAAAAGGATCTACTTACTCTTGTGTGGGTTTATGTGGGTGTGTGTATGGGTTCAATTTTTTGGGAAATCAAGTGGATGAAGCTAAACAAAACTTCTGTCATCATTTACTCGCTCTTATTTTGTTCCAAACCTATGACTTTTCTTCAATGGAACACAAAAGGAGATGTTTGGTAGAATCTTTAAGGAATATTCCGGGTTCAATACAAGTTAAGCTCAGTCGACAGCATTTGTGGCATAATGTTGATTACAACAAAAAAAATTATTTAGACTCATCTGTCCTTTTCTTTAAAAAAAAAAAAAAATGAAATTGAAGTTACAGTGAGGCACTTACAATGGAAGTGAATAGTGAAAATTTTTGGAGGGATTAGAGGCAGAAATGTAAAGCTTATAATTTTATAAAAGCATTTACATTAATTCTAACGTATTTTAACGTTTAAGGATTGGTCCCATTCACTTCCATTGTAAGTGCCTCACTGTAACCCATATTTTTTTTTTTTTTTTAAGGATGGGCAAGTCAAAAATAATTTTTGTGGTAATCAATATTATGCCACAAATGCTGTCAATTGAGCTTAACTTGCACTGAACCCGGAATACCTCTCTGTCACCATTCACTTTTATTGCATCTTTGAAAACATCATGAGCTTAGTATACAACCAACAGAAGTCAATGCAAATCCCCACCTTAATAGAAAAAACAAACATACGTATGTGTTTAAGGATATGCACTATTAGGCCATTAGCTCACTTTAAGGATTTTACCTTGATTGTTTGCAACATAGCATTTAATCAGATCTGAACATGCGAGCTGGAAAAAGTCTTGCATGAGAACTCAGTGTCCCTGCTTTTACTGCCCCAGAGTCTGAGAGCTCTCGCCAGGGACAGCGTCCTTAGATTCCACCCTTTAACTCAATTAGCCTTCAGTAAACTCATCCGTCTACCATTTGCTGTTTCAGATAAGTGATGCACAGGTTAAAACACAATAAAGAACACCTATATATAGGAATAAACTAATAAGCTCAAGACTGATCGATAAAAGGTTGCTTTTGCTTTGTTGTGATCTGGTTTGTATCTGGAGTATTTTAAGAATATAATCATACAATTATAAACTTCATTTAGTCAATATTGTACCTCAAAATGCTTAACAGATAAAACATATTGCTATTAAAAGAATATCCAGGGTTCATTACAAATTAAGCTCAAGTGACAGCATTTGTGGCATAATGTTGATTACCACAAAAAATAAAAAATAAAAAAAATAAATAAAGCAAAACTCTGGGTTACACTGCAGCACTTGCATTGGAAGTGAATGGGGCAAATCAGTAAACGTTAAAATACTCACTGTTTCAAAAGTATAGCCACAAGACTTACAATACTAGGCCTAACCTTTTCTGTATAAACAGATGTACAGGTTGCTGTAATAACCTGCCAGGCATTATTGCCTGTCGCACCTCCACCAGTGCCTTCAGCCCAGCTACAGGGTTATCAGCCAGGAGCCACATACTGTATCTTCAATGTTTCGCCCCATTAATCCTTAACATCTCCTGGTGTTGGGGTGGCGGTCAGGGACGTCTCCCTGCCACCCCCTGCAGCTATAAAGCTAAATCCGATTTTACAACTTCATTGCCATGATGACGTAACACCGTAATCCCACAAAAATGATGATTTAAACAGATTTAAACTACAGGTTACATTCTTAGCGTTGCCGCAAGTGGCGCTAAAGCAAGATTAGTGTGAACTGTCCATTTCTATGGTGTTTTCTCTTTTAACTCAACAACAGTCATAGCGGAGCAACAGTTTGAAGAGAATACTGCTGAGCAATATCGACCCTTGAGAGCGGAGGTTTGTTCTCGCCACAGTAATGCAAGAACGCGTGTTAAGCATGTTCAGCCGTTGGCAATGCGGTGGCCAAGTGCTCACATCTGCGTTCACGTACTTGCTTAAAGTATGTTTCGGTAAGTGCTTCTATAAAATTATAAGCTTCACATTTCTGCCTTTGAACCCTCCAAAAAATCGCCCCATTCACTTCCATTGTAAGTGCCTCACTGGTAACTTTTTTTGTTTTTTTTTTTAAGAAAAAGAGGGACAAGACAATGCTGTCGATTGAGCTTAACTTGTCTTGAACCCGGAATATTCCTTAAACTAGATGCTTCCTAGTGCAAAACTCTCCACTACAATGCTTGGGTGTTGTGGGGGGTTGCCAATGCATTGCTATGCGGTTGCAGTGGTGCTCTGGGTGATTGTTAGGGTGTTGCCAGGGTCTTCTAAGTGGTTGTTATGTGGTTGCTTACTAGCCCAAGTCAAAAGAGCCCACTTCTAGGTCTCTATAGCTATGTTTCCATCCAACTTGCAAATGTAATATATGCAAAAGACCATAATATCGCAAAAACAATGTGCGAATAACGCTGCGTTTCCATCACACGTGTTCAAAACAACAAAATTGTCACTTCCAGAGAAATTGGAGCCTTTCTTCTTATCGAATAAAAAAATCTATCCACCTCAACCGAGCGTATATGTTTTTTTTAATGCGCATTTTGGAGATTTTATTTGCATTCCAGCAGTTTTTATTCAATATCCCAAAATGAAAACCCAGTTTATGATATTCTGGTCCATAGATATGGCTCAAGCTGCTCCTTCAATGTAAGTCTATGGTATTTTTTCATACTTTTTATTGTCCTTCATGTGAAAATCAATTAGTAATTTGAACACATCTCCTCATCAAGCTGCACAATTTGAAGTATCATTCATGCCTGTCTGAAACACAAACGGTGCAGGTCAAGCTTAGATCTAAATTTTATAATATAGGATTAGGTGTTTGTTCAAATCCCTTAACATAAGTATGAGCAAATAGTGATGCTTTCCTTAGCAAACACCACTTATAAAGTAAAACCTATTTAAAAGATTAAGGGAAAAGGTATGTTTTTAAATTGTTGTGTCTGACCATGGGCAATATTGAAAAAATGAAACCTACATGCAGTAACAAAGAAAGCCCTTTAAAAGACTTACTTGTATTCACTTGAACCCCCCTTCTTCTCACGAACACACACACACACACACCTGGTTTATAATGTGTTTATAGTTATCCAGGTAGCTGACTGACAGGAATGTCAGACATATAGTCCTGGTCTCTCATTAGGGAAAGAGAATGACAGAGGTGCAACATCTGAAAGTAGAGACACTAAGTGCACACAATGGCTTTTTAAAGCAAATGTACACACACACACACAACTAGGTGTTGTCTTTATTGCAGGGTGGTACAATATCTGTCTGCTCTGCTATGATAAAGTTTCATCTCCATAACAAGCATACACACTCTGAAGAATCCATAGACACCACAGGTTTTGAGGTTTAAAGGCTTGTTCACCCACAACGCAAAATTGTGTCTACATTTACTCACCCTTGTTTTTCCAAACTTGTATGACATTCGCTGCGTCCGAATATCCATACTTCCCTACGATATAGTATGCTAAAAACAGTCAATGGAGTAGTATGTCCGAATCCTCAGTATTCATAAAACATTAAGCGAGAAATACCCGGATGACCTACTATTTCTGGCGAGATTCTGAAGTGCAGATCGACTGTACACTTTACTATACCATAATCCCTTGGGAGCTGAGGAGATGTCACGTTCAAAACGCTGGATTAAAAAGAACGGTGGTGAACCGCGAGTCAGCTCTTTTCAACTGTAAGTGCTGTATATACCAAGAAAGTTTTTCTTGTGCTTAAATTGTGCTTGTTTAACAAAACCAGAGCAGATTAATTTTGCAGTTGGTGTTATTACGTCATATCTTTGGGCCACAGGTGATGTCCAGAATCTATACTACTCGCATGCATACCTAAAGAACGTAGCCTACTGTTTTACCAGCCGAGAAGTGCACTCTTCATCAAATACAGTACATACTTTGACAGTATAAGATTTCGGAGGCAGGGGTTATTTCTTTCGTTCAACACAAGTGGAAATGCTGTACAGAATGACAGCCTTAATCCCCATTCACTTTCACCGTATGAAAAATAGATGTTATGAAAGTGAATGTTGACTGAGGTTAACATTCTGCCTAACTTCACCTTTTGTGTTCCATGGTGGAAAGAAAGTCATACAGGTTTGGAACAACACAAAGGTGAGTAAATAATGACATCATTTTCTTTTTTGGGTGAACTATCTCTTTAAAGTTTAGGGTTCTAGCTGTTAGACTGCACACAGGACAAATATGCAACTGCGAATTTTGTAAAAAAAAATTAATGTTTAGCTTTATACTATCCAACAGATAAACATAATGCACAATTATTAAATATCAGTTGCATAAATTTACAGTGTGTGACACAAAGAAAAAAAAGCTTTTAATGGAATCATTCAGCTAAAAAGACTAGAAAAGTAAAGTTTGTCAATAAAACATTGAATTCTTGTCTAATGTCAGTGATGCCAAATGCTATTGTTTTCGCAAATGCTCTAACTGCGTGACACCTCATGGTGTTGGAATACGTAGAAGTATACACTCACAGAGCACTTTTTTAAGAACACTATGGTCCTAATAAAGTGCCCGATGTGGTCTTCTGCTGCTGTAGCCCAAGGTTTGACGTGTTGTGTATTCTGATATGTTATTCTGCTCATTATAATTGTACAGAGTGGTTATCTGAGTTACCACAGCCTTTCTGTCAGCTCAAAACAGTTTGGCCAATCTCCGTTAACCTCTCTCATCAACCAAGCCTTTCTGTCTGCAGAATTTGCCGCTCACTGGATGTTTTTTGTTTTTGGCACCATTCTGAGTAAACTCTAGAGATGTTGTGCATGAAAATCCCAGGAGATCAGCAATAACAGAAATACTTATGCCAGCCCGTCTTGCACCAACAATCATGCCACGGTTGAAATCTCAGATTATATTTTTTTCCCCATTCTGATGGTTGATGTCAACATTAACTGAAGCTCCTGACCCATATCTGCTTGATTTTATGCATTGCACTGCTGCCACATGATTGGCTGATTAGATAATCACATGAATATGTAGGAGTACGGGTGTTCCTAATAAAGTGCTCTGTAAGTGTAAATAAGATTTGAGAGCTTTGGTGGAGGGGAAGATTTTCTATGATTAATGACTTACATTTGAGTTTGTTTCTCAGACAAAGCTGTCATATGTCTTCAGAAGACTTGAAATATAGTACACAAATCATATGGACTACTTTTGTGAGACTTTTGTAGTGCTTTTCTGTATTTTGTATGGCATGTAATGATGACAATGGTTTTTTTTTTTTTTTTTTTTTAAGGAAAAAGTCCATTTGATGGGGTGATTCAGGTCATGTACTGTATGACCAACATCGGTTGACAACATTGGTTAGTTACTCAAAAACATCTTGCAGGAAGTAAGGGAGGTCCAGATGGAAGAAATGAAGATAAGTGAAGAAAAAATGAAAGAGGACAAGAAAGGAAATGAGGAGAGGAGGAGAAGATAAAAAAGAAATAAGAGGCAGAATATACAACTGAAAGAGGAGAAGAAAAAGAGAGTAGAGGAGAAACTAGACAAAACTAAACAAAAGAAACTGATCATGAAAAATAAGGTAACATTTTTGTAAATAAGATTGTGTCAGAAATGAAGATAGCTACAGCACAGATAAAGAACAGAGATGGAGGTATAGCAGTGTGATAGAAGCAGAAGAAGAAATAGAGAACAAAGAGTAGACGTGTGGTGGAAAGGCACGAGGGGTGTGTGCATGTGCATGTGTATGTACATGAACGTGTGTGTGCAGTATGTTAGGGGTTGATGTATAAAGGGGCCCCACAGCAGTCTGGTGGATAATACTCAGCAGATGTGTCCTTATCTGACTCTGAGAAGGGTAGAGCTGAACCCAGAAAGAGGGAAAAATGGCAAATAAATTAATAAATAAATAAATACATCAATAAAAATGCATGCATACATACAGTACTCCTGTCTACGAACAACTGACCATTTCAGTTATTCAGGGTTATGCTTAATCATACATTGCAAACGGCTGGACCAACATTCCAAGTCATTTTGGATTAAAAGTGAAGGGAGAAAATTTTTTAAGTGCTCCGAGGTTGCACTTTCCAGTGTTGGGGAGTAGTTAACTAAAAGTAGCGATGCTTGTGACTACATTTTTCAATAGTGTGGCAGTAGCTATTTTCACAATAATGTAGCTACATTATACCAAGTTACATTTCCCAACGAGTAACGCTGTAGCGTCACAAAATGCAACATTTGTCACATCGTATTGCGAATGCAGCAATGGAGCCGATGGAGTAATCAAACATGATCACCTTAACCGTCCTCTCTCTCATGTAGCGCTAGGAAAACCAAATCATTTGAGTGAATCTGCACTTTCAGACACTTCAAGTAAACAGACTGGTTAAAACAAACGATTCCCTAATATCTAACGCTGGGAACTCCAATTCATTTTAGTGAGTTTGTTCTTTCGGACGGTTCATATAACTAAAATAGTTCACATAAATGATTCAATGATTCACTAAGCCTTGCACAGTCTTAAAGGAACCTTGCCTTCTTTTTTGAACCGAAATATTTAGTTAATTGCTACAGTTTATCACTATGTTTCAATTCAGTTACATAAAATAGGGTGATATAAGTGTATAAAGTATACATTTATGTTCAGTTTAATGTTGTCACTCTATCTGTTAAACCCTTATGAAAATAATCATGGCTTTCTAGCCTATAGTAATATTGTAGCAACCATTATAACCATGGTTAATTTTGTGGTTACTACCACAAATACCATGGTTAAACTATGGTTGCTGTAGTATAATCTCACCCTATTTAAATATATAACTATAAGGTGTTATTAAATGAATTCTGCAATCAATTCAGAATTAAATAATATCATCTGACTGTTTGATATCTAAAAATGTTCAATGTTAGCTTATTTTTGTTAGGAGCTTGTAGTGTAGCTAATTACTTTTTAAAAGAGTATCTTGACTGTAGATTTACTATAAGTAATGAGTAGCTTGGGGAGCTACAGTTTCAAAGTAGATAATTTGGTCATTGATGAGAAATATGGTGTTCATTAGAGGTGGAACAATATATCGGATTTACCGATTAATCTGTGCCGATAGTTGCTTTTTGGAACTATCAGTTATCGGCAAAAATCTCTGCCAATTGTTGCTAATAGTTTTTCTTTTTTTTCTTTTTTATTCCTCATCAATAAACCTCATCTGGTGAAGAAAAAAATATATACAAAAGTCTTCTGGTGAATATATTGGCTATAAAAACATAATTTTGGTACATAGTCACCACTGTATTTCAGGTCTCGTATTATGCACCAAATCGTAATTCTTCTGGTTATTATTGGGATTTTGGTTGCATAATTAACTGCTTTTGGGATTTTATTCATTTTGGACTCTTGTAGCCTCAATGTCTGTGCCTGTCATAGTAAGGAAAGACTAAGAAATGTTTTATTATTCTACAAATCGATAAAAAAAAAAAAGCTATCATCCGATATCAGCCTTTTCCACCACTTTGGTTATCGGTATCGGCAAAATCCACTATCGGTCGACCTCTAGTGTTCATGTTGAAATCTCTGACTTTTGATTGCAGATGATCACCTCAGCGGCTTGACACCAAATGCACCATTAATTCATCTGAGCATCTGGCCTCTTTAACGCTTTTCAACCCTGTGCTCTAACAAAGTTTGTTGTGTAGCTCCTTTGACTGCCAAGTCCTTGATTTTAGGTTTTTAGGGTAAAAATTATCAAAGCCTGGCAAGTCTGTTCTTTTATCAGAGGCCAAGAGGAGATGACAAGGCTCTTGAGGTAGTCGGCCACCCTTTCATTAACTGAAAGGCCGAAACCGCTGATAAACAGTCATTAAGCTTTGAACAGTGGTGACTACAGGCCCAACGTAAAGCGCTGACAACTTTTAGCTAGCATTAAAAATCTAAATGTTTAGAGCGATCGGTTTGAAGCCACACAAACCTTTGGAATACTAAGGCTCCTCTAGTTTAGTGAATTGAAGAAAAACAATTTTGGTTAGAAGCCGAGCCACCCTGTCAAGCATTTTAAATAATTTTGATACATACAACTCAGCTTCGTTGAAACAGCTGTGTGCTCGCCAATAATTTTGCTGCTGCTGTTCTCTGAATGAATGTTAGATGTGGTTTTGGAAGAGGGGGGTCGCTCCACGTTGTTTTTCCACCACCAGTTTGTGATCATTGACTTAGAGACTCCCTTTTCTTGTGAGTTTGTTTCTAAATATAGCTTGGAATGAACTTGGAGCAAAGCAGTGTCCGTTCATAGTCAAGAGTGTTTTTGGTACAAATAGTCCAAAAATTACTGCGGCAGTCATGCGGTGCTCATCTGAAGTAGTGGATGGATGGTTTTGGGAGTAATTCAGTTTGAGCGTGTGTGACTCAGATTAGGTAAGGGATATGCTACAGAATGCGAGCATTCAGCTCAAGTCGTAAACACTGGATTAGCGTGTAGTCTGAAGCAAAGGTGATATGTATTACACTGAGGACAGGGTTTGAAAAGACGCTTATTTGGTTGAGACAGGATGTTCTTTCATCTGAAAGGGTCAGTGCAGGAGACGCAAAATGATCTAATTTGATCCAATATAGCCTGGGTGAAACTAAGGTCTCACCTGACCTTAACTCCCTGCTGAATGACATTGGCTATTAACTGCTTATTTTATTAAGAGGGGTGGAAAACCAATTACACACGTTAGTTACAATGAGAGTCATAAGAAGTTTTACTTGTATAGGTTTTTTTTATTTATTTTTATTTTTTTATGAATGAAACAGTTATTCAACAATGTATTTTTGACACTTGACCTCATTGCATGCATATTTAATAGCATTGAGAAGTCTGAAACATTTACTGAATTGGTTCGTTTGGATGGTTCGTTTCATTAAACTGGTTCAAACAATGATTCATAACCATGGCATCACTCAGAAGTCTCGGTGAGACATTTTACATTTGGTTTTATATAGATCAGTCAAATGTTGTTTATTGCTCCTTTCAGCAATATTGATAACAACATTGTTAAGAACAACACTAAATAACAAGAATATTGTTGCCAATATTAATAATAATGTTAGTTATTAATAATATAAATTTTCACCATATTGTTAACAACATTATTCCCATCTTAAAGTTTTTCTGCATCAAATTGGTTAAAAAAATTTATTCAATCATGAATCGGACATCACTGATATTTAATTCAGCAAGTGGCACAGTTATTTGAAGATAAAAACAATTATTTACATTTTAAATCGAATTTGGAGTAAAAATGTCTTGACTCATAGCAGACCAATTAATCAAATAATAACGAGTATAGAAGTACAGTAGTATGCTACATTGTGAGTTGCATATGAGAGACATCTTGAAAAAAAATGACTGTTTTGCTTTTTTAAATACATTTCTGAATAATAATGTCCTAAAATGGTAGTCTGATTTAATGATAGTAAATATAATACAGCTGATATTAGCTCTGGTTCATCACACTGGAAATGAAAGGTCATGTCGAGCTCATTGCATTGTAGTATCCAGTACCTAGTGCAGTGTGCTGTGTTGTGTATTTCACATTTTGGCAAATGTAGTAGGTCATGTATGTATTTAATGCATAAAGAAAATTTGCCTACGGTCCACACTATACATACTATGTAATGCAGAAATAACTAGTGTAGAGTAAGTTTGAACACACATTACAAAATGTGTTTGTTTCCTCACATAACTTCTCTCACACTGAGATGTCCTTGATCAGCTACAAATATAAAATTTATAGCAGCCCTTCTCTGATAATAGTGTGTTTATCTCTCCATTGGTTAAGGGTCATTGAAAGCAAGGCCGTAACCATGTCTTGAACATTGGAGGGGACCAAACCATTTTGGGGGTGGGGGGTCACGGATGTTGAGGTCACAAATATAACTGTCCTCTTTGGTCCTTTAAAATATTAAAGGCTCTGAATGCAATAATTTTCAGAAAAAAGGCTTGAAATGCGATAAAGGCCCCAAATTTCATAATTTTTCGTTTTAAAAGATACATGTTTTTTTTCACACAGAAGTTCACACAGTACAAGACTACCACTGTGTCTGCATTGCTAGCAATTTGCCTGTTTTAGTAATCTTTTCTTTCTTTTTTGAGTTGTATCAAAGAAAAGATGAATATGAATAATGCATCACTGATGTATCTGTAAAATGACATGACTGTGTCAGCTGGCTATTTTCAAAAAGAAAATACACAAAATTATTTACTGCCCTCAAGTTGTCCCTCATAGTTTTTTCCTCCCAGTAGAATCTTAACACAAAATTTTCTTCAAGAACCCGAATGCTGGTCTTTTCCATACAAAAACAGTTCATATTGACCACTGCTGTCAAGGTCCAAAGAGAAAAAATAATTATAAAAATACCATAAAAGTAGTCCATACAACACATAGCTGTTGTGTGGCCCCAGAAAGCTTGGAATATAGTGCACTTGTCACATGGACTAATGTTATGATGTCTTTATACTGAACCTTAAATAGTGCTTTGTAATATTTGTCCTTTATGAAGCTTGACAGCTCCTGCTCCCTATAAACTGTTATTCTATGGAATAGAGCTGCTTAAAATATCTATTTTTATGTTCCAAGAAAAAACCCAGCATATGGGTTTTGAACAACATAAGGGAGAGTAAATGAGTGAGTAAAAGTACATGAAAAATTTTTAGGTGAACTACTCTAACTGGTGGCTCATCCTCAAAATAAAATGTTCTCTTTTAAAAGAAGACTCTTAGGAGATGCTGTACAACATTCAGAATTAATTAAAGTCATAAAGACACTGGCCATTGGGGGGAGGGGGGGGGGGGATATCAAATTATATTGTGGTTACGGCCTTGATTGAAAGTACAGTTGTTCTGCAGATAATACCTGGGACCCTGTGTCCTCACAGTACTTCCTCTTTGAGCTCAGTTATGTCAAAAGGATTCATCTGCGGCTGTGAGCTATTGAGATTTAATGGGCACACGGGGTGACAGTGTCACTTTAGGCCAAAGCACACAATAAATCAGCAGTGTGAATGTGTTTGTGCTGCAGTAGAAATGCCAGTGAAGTCCTAGCTGGAAACAGCTCCATTACTGGGTCATACTCTAGCTAAGAATACAACAGTGACAGCGTGAAGTGTGTGAAATGCTTTTAATGCAAGTTAACTTTTTTGGAATTGTTATCTTGTATTTGGTGAAACAATGACCCTTACACAAATTTACCATGGTAACCATACTAACAAAAATTAACCCAAATGTACCATGGAATTATCATAATGTTTTGGAGAGTTTTTGAGTACCTCGATGATTTCATCTAAAAACAATGGAAAATGGTAATCATTCAGAGCCATGGTAAATATCCAAGTACCATGTTATTACTCTTTGATACCATTACTGTACAGTGTTGGTACGGTTAAGCTACTTTGAATCTTTAGATGTAACTTTAAAGCTACACTTTAAAGAAAAAGTAGTTAGCTACACTACAATTTACTAACAAAAGCTAACTATATTGAAGCAATTTAAATAAGAAAATATTTGTAAATATATAACAAATAGATGATATTATTTAGGCTAATTAGCATGACAAACAATTGAGGTGACAATGTTAAATTAAACAAATAAATATATCCTAAATATTAACTAATAATACAATAAAGCACTCTATTTTATATAACTGAGTCTAAATATAGTGATTAACAGCAGCAATTAACGAAATATTTTGTGTTAAAAAAGAAGGCAAAGTCCCTTTTAAAGAGTCATGACACCCCCCAAAAAAATTTCAGTTGTTAACAGCTATATAAAGTTTGCACATCACTGAAAACAGTGGTAGCACTCATTGTTTATTGTTAAAGGGAAAGTGGTTGTCTTTTCGTTTTACTGAGTCATTTAATTCTTCTGCTTTAAAAAGCGAAAGTTGAAGCAGCATCACAAAATATGAGGTATACGTATGCATAAACTCTAATTTGTGGTTGGTAGTAGAGTACACTAATACGTAATTCGATTCGGAGCATTTCTCCATTTTATTCATGAAAAGGAACACTTCCATCCAATCACAGGGCTGCCTCATGCATGAGCTTGCATTACAGCAGAGATTTCAAACTCATTCACGGATGTAACAGCGGTTCTCAGGCAGGCGCAAGACTTTAACAGCACTTTCGGAACAGAAATGAGAGGGGCTTTTACCGGAAACACAGTGGTGAGATTGAAATCACTCCTCAGAATGGACAGCAATCCCACAGTGTCCCATGACTGATTAACAGTAAAGTGCTCCAAAACTCTTGTTTTTATCTCCACTCATAATGTTATGTTCAGCCATCGCTGTTGTGAGTGTTTTGGAAGTGAGTGAGTTGCTCTGAATAGTTCTTGGCCCCTCCCGTCCACCTCTCTCCACCCCTTTACTCTCCCACCTTTTTACCTTTTCATCTTGTCACACCCATTTCATGACCCTTTTTTCAGTCTGAGGTGTGAACAGTTGGTGCTGAACTGGGTTTTTTTTTTATAATACTTTAAGGCTTAAGGCCAAAGTATACTTCAGTTGTCCACATTGCTGATCGAAACGTGCACAGTATGTATGACGCAAATTTTTTTATCAGCGCAGTCTGCATGGGGCCCAGTTATTCTCGACAAGTGGACAGTCCTCGTCAGTGCCGTCATTGACTGTACTAAAAGTGTATGACAAAGCAGTCATAGCGCAGATGCGTCGAACATGTTCGCATTCACTTGCGTTTGTATTTGCTCATGTTTTTATTCACTCATGGTCAAAAGAGTATACTTTAATAGGCAACGCGGTTGACCGGCTGCGATCCAATACAGAACACAGAAAATATTCCCAGGACATAAGGCTGCCCAGGGCTCCAGTGAATTAGTGAATCATTTATGTGAACTAGTTCATTTACATGAAGTGTCCGAATGAAAATGTAATTGGAGTTTCCAATGCTAAATATAAGGGAATCGTTTATTGTGGCCGGTTTATTTACATGAACTGTACGAAAAACCAATTCACTTAAATGATTTGGATTTTCCAGAGCTACATGTAAGAGAGAAAGGATGTTTTAGGTGAGTTAGCCCATTTTATTACTGCCTCGGCTCCATTGAAGTGTGCGCAATATAATGTGACAATTGTAGCGTTTTTGTGACACTACAGCACTACTCGTTGGAAAATGTATCATGTTACTGGAAAAGCTACACTATTGTGAAAAATAGCTGAACTACTGTCATGCTACTGAAAAATGTAAAGTTAGTAGCGTCACCACTTTTATTTAGTCATACCATTGTAGCGCCACAGTACTTTTTTTTTTTTTAGGGTAGTTTTCACCAAAATACCAAAATAGTTTCTAAAGATATTGTTACTACTACATTTTAAAACCATGACTTGAATCTTTAGATTTTGCTAGGAAAATGTGACTGATGGCCTGCCTGTGCAAAACTCTTTTTTTTTTTTTGACTAGTTGCCAGGGCGTTCTTTTGTTGTGGTGGTTTTTAATGTGTTGATATGTGGTTGCTAGGCTGTTCTGGGATGTTGCTATGTGGTTGCTTAGTGGCCCACGTCAAAAGACCCCATCCACAGGTTTGGATGGTATTCTGGTGCCTAGGTATGGCTTAGGTCCCTCCTTCAATGTAGGTCTATTGGATGTTTTTGCCCATTTTCCCATTGATACTTGCTCCACTAGTAACTGTGTTTTGTAAGGGAAATATGTTTGGTTTGTCTGCATGTTTGAGCGTCTTCATTAACTGGCACACGTGTAAACATGACTACTGATGGGATAGATATTTTTGTACTTGGATTCACTCTTGCACAAAGAGAAATTGTGTGAGAGAGAAAGCGACTGGCACAGACTGAAGACATTGAGCTAATGTAACTCCTTAAGACATTCTGAGTCCTAAGACACAATTAAACACAATAGCTTTGTAAATAATGAGATAGAGAGAGAGAGGAACTGTAACAGTATGCAACATTACAGATAAAAACACACACTGCATTTTCTCAACTCTCTGTGTGTGTTTGTTTGCGTTTGTCAGTTATGTAACTTGCATAGTGACGTTTGAGTTCATTCATAACCCAGTTTTGTTTACATTCTAATATACACACACATATGCGGCAGCCATTAATCATTACAAAACCACAAGCGAAAATGTTGCCGCCTTCCTTTCATTATAATGTAATAGACCCACATTATGGAAGTCATTGACCTGTGCCCTAGTGATGTCATAAGAATGCTTTTAACAGTAGGTAAACAAATTGTTTGTAGGAGCAGTTCACAGTTGAGTATGAGAGCGAAATCACACCACGTACATACACAAAAAACTACATTACATGTGTGTAAGAGTGTGTAGCATTTTAATGTTATTCTTGGAACTAGGGTTGGCGTAGAATCATTGGCTAAATATTATTTAACTTTGGGTCTGTGAGCTTTCAGATAAGTGTATACACATGCATACACAGCGACAGTTGGGATATGGTGCTCTGCCTTTGACAGTTTCAGATGAGAATATACGCATGTTTGTATGTTGTGTAACAACTCTGAGGTGTGATGTGTTCTAGTGAGCTTTGCGTTTTGTGGGTCATAATGTTATAGAGTACACTCAGACACATACAGCACTGTAGTGCGTGTTGTTGAGGGAGGGTGTAAAGTCTTTGATCAGATCACAAGCTACATTCCACACCTCAATGTGTGTGTGTGTGTGTGTGTGTGTGTGTGGTAGAGAAAGATAGGAGAATCTTAGCATTAGCGTGTGGGTGTATTTGATTGACGGCTGTAGCCAAAGTTGCATAAATGTAATTTGAGTCACATTGGTGTCAAGCTGGGCAAGAAGAAACTATGCTTTTATATCACACACACACACACACACACACACACACACACACACACACACACACACACAAACACAGACACTGTGCCGTGATTAAGTTTCATAAGATATGTTGGTTTAGTTTCATAAGATAAATCAGTCACACCTAAGTAGATAAATTGCATAACCTCCTTAGACATCATTCCCTTCAAATATTCACATTAGTAAATGATCAAGTGACAGTGTTTTTAATAGAACATACTTAAACTTTTATTCGGTCCCCCTTTAAACAAAAAACAAAACAAAAAAAAACTTGAACATTTGGTTACATTCTTGATCAATTGTATTTAAGATAATAGTAACAAAGGAAAAATATTTGGCTTAGTTCAATAATTTTTTATCCACCTAATAATTATTTTATAAATTAAAGACCTTATGAAATGGTTAAATAGCCAATGGTTAAATTACTATGTAAATAGCCAATAGCCTTTAACTTACGTCTTTCCTGGGAAAACCACAATTTGCTGCTTGCTGATGGGGGAATGGACACTTTCATTATAGAAAGAATTTTATTGGACAAACATTTATATACGCCTCTGCAAACAAGATGAGTCATCAGTATTTTTGCCTTGTTTTCCAAGAAAGCTGAGACTGTAAATTTTAAAATGTGTATATGTATACTTAAAGTTTGTTTTGTCAACTTTTAATTAGGGATGCTCCGATCGATCAGCCTCCGATCTGTATCGACCGATATTCACTTCTTATGATTCGATCGGTGGTCTCATGATTTGGCCGATTACGTGAACCGATCGCCCATGTTGCAAAAGACTCACGGCTCTATTAAGACTTGAGCTTCACTTTTCATATCGTGTGTGGGGAACACTAGCCAAATGTTTAAAGACAACAAACTTGATTCAGCAGTTATGAGCAATAAGGGATGTGCCAGGGCAGTCAACTAATCGACTAGTCGTCCAACAACTGACTAGTCGATTAGTGGGGTCGACTTCTAACATTAATATTTTTTGTAGCAGCTTCTTGGAGAGCCTTTTTGCGTGATGATAGCTTGCTGTACTTAACAATGAATAACAGTCAGCACAGTAAAACCCTCTGCAAGAAGTTTTGTCTCTTTAATGATTTAGGTTTAGTCCTTTTGTGCTGCTATTAAAGCAATCAAAGCGACAGATCAACAATACATTTGAAGATGATCACTGTTGGTTGTTAAATCCTCTGCTCTGAGTAATATTGCTGTATTTGTGAGGTGGTGTGGAGAGATTAAAGTCTTTTGCTGATTGTCTGAAACTACTTAAATAAATAGTTTAATTAAAAAAAGGTTTAAACTGCTTGAGGTCGTGAACTAGATGTGTTCCCGCAATATTATCTAGCAGTTCTGCACTTCTGACTGGTTACATTAAAATGTGACATTCTGCATTCAGGATGCGCATAAGCGGTTTGGTGACGCTTTGTATTGGAGCCTTTCTAATTTCTTACTTTTCTTACTTTGATAGTTTTGTGCAATATGATAGTTAGAACTCCTGAGCAAACTGCACTAACAGCAGCATCTGCACTTCAGTCTGCAAATTTGCACACTTCTCATCTCTTCCATCACACAAGAGTGTGTGTGTTCCACTCGTAAAGCTCCATTGGAACAAGTGAAAGCAGTATTAATATTACCAACATCCAACACAATGAAACAGCAGGGGAATTAATTAGAAATAAAATAATTTAATATAAATATTTATATAATATGATGCAATTTATATGCCCTCTCATGAACGTGCATACCACTGCTTAACGGAAGCAATTATTTATAGTTAAAAAGTACTTACATTTTGATCTTTTTCGCACCAAAAGCGATCATATTTTATAAGACATTCATTTAACCACTGGAGTATGGATGACGTTAATGCTGATTGTCTGTGCTTTTTGGAGCATCAAAAATTGTGTTACCATCCACATCCATTATAACGACCTACTGAGCTGAGATATTTTTCTATTTTTCTTCAAATGTTATCTGCTGAGACAGGAAGTCATATACATCTGGGATAGCATGAGGGTGAGTAAAGTATGAGAGAATTTTCATTTTTGAACTATCCCTTTAAGGTACTAATATGTGCCCTTTAGGGATAGATAAGGTACAAATACATTTCTGTTCATCATAGGGTCCATGTATGTACCATTTTCCCCAAAAGCGGTACAAAATACTGTGATCAAATGATTTGCCTGGTGGGGGATGGGGTGGTTCAAGGCTGCCAAAGCCAAACCCTTCAAGTTTTGTTGACAGGGCCGTTGACATGTTCGCATGCTAACCATATTTGTCCTCCCACCAAAATACTTTTTTTTTTATCCCCTTTTTCTCCCAATTTGGAATGCCCAATTCCCACTACTTAGAAGGTCCTCGTGGTGGTGCAGTTACTCACCTCAATCTGGGTGGCGGAGGATAAGTCTCAGTTGCCTCCGCTTCTGAGACAGTCAATCTGCGCATCTTATCACGTGGCTCGTTGTACAAGACACCGCCGAGACTCACAGCATGGGAGGCTCATGCTAATCTCCGCAATCCACGCACAACTTACCACGCGCCCCATTGAGAGCGAGACTCACTAATCACGACCATGAGGAGGTTACCCCATGTGACTCTGCCCTCCCTAGCAACCAGGCCAATTTGGTTGCTTAGGAGACCTGGTTGGAGTCACTCAACATGCCCTGGATTTGAACTCGCAACTCCAGGGGTGGTAGTCAGCAGTCAATACTCGCTGAGCTACCCAGGACCCCCAAAATACTTTTTTAATTATATAGGCTTGAGAAAGCCAACATATTGTGTCCTATTTCAGTTTAGTACGGAATAATTGATGAGGGACCGTCAAATTATTGACAATTATTGCACACCCCGTATTGGTAATCGCATTGCGGCACTTACGCCTCAGGTTTGCATTCATTTTCAATAATTCGAGACAATCATTCCACTAATACCAAAGCTACTACACCTCAAGGCGTTTTTTGTCATGTTCTTCATTTAAACACAGTCTGTCGAACTGATTTCCTACACCACGTATTTAGCATGTAACGGTACGTGTCCACTGGGGTGGAAGAAATCCGCTCAATGCCGCTCACCATGCCAGAGAGCTGGTGCTTTAGGCCAGTGTACAGCAAGTGTGTATTGTCTATGATTGTTTTCCGTCCACGAGCAATGTCATTTTTAATATGCGCGATTACAGTTGGAAAGATACCAGCGTTAATTCCGAATACCCAAAGTATTAAAAAACATTGTTGATTTATTTCACTTTTGCTTCCCCAGCCACAGTATTGTCACAATAAATCCAAGTATTATGACATTTATTGCCTGTAATCCTTGATCATGCTTATACATGTTTCTCTGTTTTTGTTAGCATACTTGGCACCAGTCTCTTGGAGCCTGTACCTCTGATTCTCAATTTGGGCACAGTCATACAGTCTGAAGAAACTGTAAAGTGCCTGTCACAGGTCTGTGTCCGGTGTGGTTGGATTGCTGTAGTATAACTCATTAGCCAAGTGCACAATAATGTTTTACAGGACATATATTTTAAGTCTTCATTTTTATTTGTATAGTGCTTTTCACAATACATATAGCTTCTAATCATTGATAGCATTAATACATAGCATTTATAACTGATGAGTAACAGAGTATCTTTGAGTGGTTTAACCAAATGTTCAGCTGGGCATTTTAATATTTTTATATTGCTGAAAAGTTGTTGAAAAGTTTACCCAAAAAGGAAAATTCTGTCTTTTACTCACCCAAATGTAATTTCAAACCAAAGTGACTCATTTCTTCTTTGTAACACATAATGTGAATTTCTGGTGGCAGGACATAAACCACAGTAAAAGTATTTGAAATAAATGGTGCAATGTATTCCAAGTTTTCTGTAGTGATATGATCACTTTGATGAACAGAATATAATTTAAGTCGTTATTTACTATCAAATTAAAAGCATTAAAGCACTGTAAACCTCACTGGTCACAATGATTACTTTTACTGTGGTTTTATGGTATTTTCCCTTCTTTTTTTTTTTTTTTTTTTTTTTTTTTAAGTCACCATCCACTTATATTATGGCCAATGAACACTATGAAGATTTCAAACATTCACCTTTTGTGTTCCACAGAAGAAAAGATATACAGGTTTGGAGCAAAATAAGAGTGAGTTAGGACATAATTTTCATTTTTGGGTGAACTATTATAAGACTGGTGTGACCACTTTAATATCAAGTTAATGTGAATGATTAACATTCCAGTACTATCAATTATTTTTTTTTTTTTTTTTTTTTTTTGAGTTATGTAATGAAATTGACCAAATCCATTCATCAACTGTCCAGTGCTTCAAGGAGGGCTTCACTAGTATTGTGCATGAGCTTGCACCAAGAAAAATCCTTTTGGCCAAAATATACATGGAAGCAAGTGAGGAGATGCTTGCAGAAGATTTTTCAGGTATTTACTGTGGCATTACTGCAGATTATATGAGTAGTAAATATTGTCCAAAAAAATTTTGTTTTGTTTTGTCAGAATGATGTAATACTTTTAAGTTCTGTCATAGCAAATTTAGTAAATCTTATAAAGTTGTTTTTGCAGATGTTGCATGGTTTTAATACTGTTCTAACATTATGTTTTCCTCTTACAGTGTGATGCTGATACACCATAAAAAAATGGCTTTCACCAGAATGGTTCAAGTCCTGATCAAATGGATGGTGTGCAGGGGAATAAGAATCAAAGAGGGGGTAATTGCAGCCTTCAGTGCATACTTTCTTTTTTAACATGACTTTTTTTGCCTTAAATTAAAAATATGCTCACTTCCTGCAACATGCCTTTGCAAAGATATGAATAAAGAATCATTCAAAGTTGTCCTGTGTTCCAGAAGAGACTATTAACACCGAATATAAAAATGTTCATATTTTACTCACCCTCATGATGTTTCAAACCTGTATGACTTTTCTTATGTGGGTACAGAAAAAGAGATATTTTTAATGAATATCACAGCCCGTCCTTTCAATGCAATGACAGTGGATAGAGCCTCAATTTAAAGCTTATGGGACCCAAAAGATCTCATAAAAGTAGTCCATGTGACTTGTGCATCTAATTTCAAGAGAAATTTGTGAGAAGCAACCTGAAATGAGAGAAGCTCCTTCAAAGTGGTTTGTGTGTTCACGTGTTTTTGTTTTCTTTTTTTAAAGCTTTAAATTGAGGTACTGTCAACTGCCATTGCGTTGAAAAGATAGTATGTGATGTTCAATAAAACCTCTCCTTTTATGTGCTCCTAAAATGTATTTTTCTATGAGTATTAAAGGGTACTTAAGTTAAAACGAAACGTGTAGTAATGTTTTTAAAGAGAAATGGCTAAATAAAAAATGTATGTATCCTACTGTATTTGATGACAAATTGTGATTCTGAGATGTTTAAAGTGTTAATTCTGTGACATTGTGAACAAAAATGTGAGAAATTTGAAATTATTGAATGTTTCATATTATTAAAAAAATGTGATTAAACATCAAGCTGGCAGTTTTTAATATGCTTTATTGAGTACAAATTTGCCAAGGTACAAAGTGCTTGTCACTGGGGCAGTACCCTTAAAAGGCCAAATTTGCACCTTTTCCAAGGGTACAATATAGTACCAAATCACTAAGGTCCAAGTTAGTCACCAAGGGTACATACTTGCCTCTTAAAAGGTACAAGCTGTAAGGGTACGAAAATGTACCCATGTTTAGGGTACACGGATGTACCTTTGAGGGTTACTGCCCCAGTGACAAGCCATTGTACCCTTAAAGGTAAAAATTTTGCACTTTTTTTCTGACAGTGTAAATTCCTTTTAGTACACTTGCATAAATATCTTAATCAGAGTTGATGGCATATTTAATATGGCATGAAGGAAAAGAGCAGTCTGTACTGTCTTACCCTGCCTAGTTGCCTAATGGAGTTTTTTCTCCGCACATTTCTTTTATGAACAGTCTGTACTTGCATCCCTGTCAGCCTCATTTTCTTTTGTTTCGAATTCTAAATGATGACTACCCTTAAAGATCTATATGACCATTATTTATTGGGGTCTTTAAAGGAATATTCCGGAGTATTTATCAAAACAAGTTAAGCTCAATCAACAGTATTTCTGGCATAATGTTGATTACCACAGAAATAAATTTCGACACGACACTGAAGTGAATGGGGACAGTTTTTAAGAGTTTAAAGGCAGAGATGTGATGCTTATGTTACTGGTCCTACTCGACCCACTTCGAGTGGGATTCAAACCAGCATCTCCGGCATGGGAGGCAGGCGTGCTAATGAGGAGGATAAAGGCTACAGCCCCTAGTGTCAGTCACTAATGCGCCTCTTGAGGCCAGGGGAGTGAGGTTTTGTACTGCACAGCTACCTATCAGCTGGCTCCCATTACACTTATATTTTATAAAAGCACTTCATAAAATTCTTCTGTGAAAACTTGTCTATTATTTGAGCTGTAAATTGTTGGTTTTGCAGGATTACAGGGTTTACATTGTCATGGCAAGGAAGTTGTGAAATTGGATATAACTTACACAGAAATGGTTTGTAAGTGATTTTATCACACTAAAATCATGTTAACACACATATTGTTTATGTCGTGTGGCTATACTTTTACAACAGTTTTCCCTTTTTTTTAAAAAAAAAAAAAAAAAAGGAGGGACAAATCTAAATTAATTTCTGTGGTAATCAACATTATGCCACAAATGTTGTTGATGTTGAGCTTGACTTGTATTGAACCCAGAATATTCCTTTAATACTTAATCAGCAACCATAGTTTTAGTATACTTTTGGCATTTTCCCTTAGATGCAAAAAATATCAGAGCAATTCTAGCAGTTGTCAGTTCAATCACTTTTACTCATGAGACATGTTTTATAAAGATGTCTAGAGAACAAGAAAGAACAGGGACACATTTACTGCTTCCCTCAGGGAAAGGTGGAGTGAGTAAAAAGAATTGAACGAACAACAATTAGTAATGCAGCTGACTCTTGCAAACTTGTGAAGTGATCTTTTTAAATCATTGTGTTTTGTTATCCTTTTAACAGGTTATTTTCAGTGTCTTACTTTGCAATAATTGCATTCTAGATGTAGTCACTAATTTGTTGTTAATAATTTCTTTACCTTTCCTTTACCTTTACCTAGTTATGTTTACTTGGTGTGGAGTTTTGCAATACCTGAGCTTTATATTGACTGAGTGGTTTTGATTTGCTTATGACTTTGTATAATTTCATATGGCTGGATTATGTAAATATTCGTAAGAAAAAAAACAATGACATTTTATAGAATACATTATTAGAAGTTCTTAAGAATATTCCTAAGTGCAGTATATTATAAAAAGATAAGAACATTCTTAAGAAATCTTTTAAGGAATGCAAAATATGATTTTTTTTTTCTTAAGTTAGAAAATAAAAGAAAATGTAATGTTTTTTGAATCTCAAACTTGACTTAGATCTGACTTGCTAGTTGATATTATTTACAGTATGTAGATTTTAGCCAAAAAAAAATTTTTTATTTGGAGCATTTGGTTTTTTTTCAGATAAATAAAATAGGTTATACATTGGTTTTGTGTTGGTGTTGAATTATTATATGTATATATATGCTATGTGAATCTGATATGAATGCTGTGTGTGTGTGTGTGTGTCCTTCGTGGATGGTGGGACGATTTCCAGGACGACCGCCAGGCATGTGCTACCCCTGGCCTGCGCACTTCAGTAACATACACACTCACTCAAACATACGCACACACACACAAACACAAACACCCACCCATACACCCACACAAGCCCCTGCTCTGAGTACGGCCCCACCAGGGACAGCAGGTTTCAACATTCCAATCCCGTTACCACGACAACCTCCATGCCAACAACACAGTCCACTCTTTAACCCTTCAACGGAGTCCTGGTGGAGACACTTCCTTTAGCACGTACACACACCATGCACACACTATGGCTGTCAACTGGGCTGGGAAACTAAATTTACATTTTACATTAAATATTACCAAAATTCTAATTAAATTTGAATTTTAAAGTCACTCAATTTTAAAATTGATGTTGTTTCCTTAAGGCGTGGTCACATTTACCTTTGCACGGCTAAATTCCACAGGATGAAGAAGTAGTGGGCGAATGTTGAGCACATGTGAAACCAGTAAACCAAAAACCTGTTTTTAATGCTGCACTTTATAATCTGGGAGACAGTGTTTCCCCTATGATTTTTTTCAGCAGCGGTGCTATTGTTCGCACATCCACGAGCTCGCAATGCCAGTGTTGGTGGAGGAATAGCTTAAAATGGGTGTTGAAAATGTATCACCAGCACCTGCTTTGGTAGCACCCATGCAATTACCAATAATATTACATATTATGTGCATTGAAATGCACATTTGACAGTAAAGCATTTATTTTGAGGTTAGGATGCAGATGTAAATGATGGTATTAACAACAGTAACATCTGTGGAAAAAATTAACACCTAATTTTTATAGGGCTAAATTGAAATATTCTGACAGTGTGACTAATGGCACTTTTCCACTGCACGTTATGGTTCAACTCGACTTGACTCTGCCCGCTTTACTTTTCTGAGCTTGCTTTTCCACTGCAGTTTAGTGCCGCCTCAACATGGGTGGGATTATAGGCTGATTGTCATAGTTGCACCGCCTCTACTGCCGTGACATTATCTTAAACGCAACACAAATATTACTGACCATAAACAATAACACGACCGCTAGCTGTTAGCTACTAGCTCATTATGCTGCATAAAGCAGTTGTTGCATGGTGATTTTACACAAGTGTAACGGTTAAATTGGCCTGGTTGTTTTAGAAGCAAGCTTTCCAGTAGCTGGTCAACTAAATAAAATGAAGCTTTCAAGCAGAATATAGACTTAACGTAACAAAACGTACCATCCTCCATCGTGGACTCCAACAACGCCGAGTCCAGGGCACACTCCCTCCCATTGCTCGCCGGTCTATTGCCATAGATAGCGTCCATTTGGTCGAACCACTTCCACTTTCTTCTGTTTGAACCACTCCGGCTGTTGTGGTGCTTGATGGTTCTGTAGTCACTTAAGTTTTTTTAACTTTTCCCTACACTGTTGGTAGGTCCGGTGGTAACCGTGTGTGGCCAAAAGCTGAGACACTTCCTGAAAGACTTTTTCATTTTGCGTCGTTTCGTTTGTCGCTAACGAGAGGAACGTCTGCACCTCGTTTATTGATCACGGCGTGGTTTTGCGCACAGCCATTTCTTTTTACAATTTGAAAGTCACGTGAACAAATGATATTGCTGTTGCTAACTTTAAAACTAGCGGGTTGATGTCCCGTGTCGCAAATCCAGTGACGCTGGTAGTGACGATTCTCTCTGACCAATCTGTGATCTGCAGGGTTTTGACGTCACATTTAGTATCAGCTTGGCTCGCTTGGAACCTTGACCGAGGTGGTACTAAAAAAAGTATCAGGTACCAGGTACTCTCCACAGTTGAAAACCCCCCAAAAGCAAGCAGAGTCGAGTGAGTTGAGCTGTACCATGCAGTGGAAAAGCCCCATAAGTTCTCCTTTACTTTCATCAGGTTCTTACAGATTAAACAACAGTCATCTCACTGGATTTCTGATGGCAAACAAAACAACTAACATATACCCACAATCAAAGAGCATTATAAGAGAACAGATTTTACACAGAAGGAAAACTGATAGCTTGGTCCATAATAATGTACCATATTTCTTCTATAATATCCATAGTTTTATCAATGAAATTTGTAATAAGACCATGGTCACAATAGGTAAAACCATGCATGGCTCCTCACTACCATGATTAGTAACTATGGTTCCTATGAAAAGAACAATGACATTTTTGTAATTATAAACATCAGTCTAATTACATTTAAAAACTTTTCCTGATACAAATACCATAGTTATTACAGTTAGTGTTATTACAGTAAATCCATGGTAAATGTTTAAAAGAGTTGTGAAGTGACGATTGAAAAGCCTTCTAATTTGTTTTCTCCTTTTTTATTTGTCAGTGCAGTTTAGAATGTGGAGGCGTTTATTTTATTTTTTTTTAACTGGTTTCATCACCGAACCATAAGAGTTTTGCAATAGACAATTCTGTACTGCATTCAAACGGGTTTTGCAATCCCTGCCACACATCTCACTGGTTCACAAGCACATTTAAAATATTCTGTGCAGTTGAGACCAGTCCACGAATTACCGCACCTGCTCTGCGCTCATGCTGCTCTATCCATTGAGTCTTGTTGATAAATGGTCCGGGTAGCACTGTTTCATTCCGCTTTTGAAGCAAGCAAAATGCGCTCCAAATCATAATGTTAAGATTACAGGGGAAGGCTTATTAATATTCACGAAGAAAGCGCTAACTGAGACGTTGCGATCCCCTGCCATCCTACGTTTCAGAAATTAGCTCACGCCCACATGAAATTAATTGAGATAGACACGTGTGTTATGCGGTGACATCACTGTGAGTATGTGCGTGTATTTGTGTGTATATGTGGAGTAGAGGTCTGCAACCCGACATGGGGCCGACGGGACCCAAGAACCCGAAGGGTTTCGGGCCGGGTTTGGGTCAGTTTTTCAAGTAGGACTTCCGGTTCAGGTCAGATTCGGGTTTGTAATTAATGAAAAAATAAACAGGCTTACCGAACTTGTTTCGCACATGTGCTCTCACTCAGTGGTGGATTTAGGCATGGTCAACATGGGCAGTTGCCCAGGGTGACATCTTGCAGGGGGGACGGCATGAGGAAACCACAAAGACACCCCCCACCCCCACCCCCACCCCTCCCCCCGGTCAGCAACTTTGGGGGCTTGTTGAAGCGGGTTTCGCCCAGGGCGCCATACAAACTAGAACCACTACTGCTCTCACCCACAGACATGCGCAAATGGACGAGTTAGGGGCCGTTCACACCGAATGTGTTTTTGCACGCGTCTGTTTTCCCGTTGTTTTCCTAGGTAAACTCATGCTGGATGAATGTCTTTGACATTTGCAATGTGTCTCACTTTTTCTTCAGCGTCTCGCACAGGACCAGCATATTTTAAACACCATGTCAAGTTTAAAAGAACTTCAAATTTTCAAAAACGCATGTCGAGACTCCTGCGCTCTGTTTCATTCTTTGCGCTGCGTCTAGATTGTTTTTAGCTCAGTTGTCACAACGATTCAACAATCAGAACAAGTTCAGGCTGCATAGAGGGGACTGTTGCATTGTTTCATTTTATTCCAGATTGTTCTTCACCAAGTTAATTTTCTGCTCTAGTGTACTAAGGGGCTGCCGTGCCTTGTTAAAACTGTGTATGTATACTGTTTCATTACTATTACGAATGTTGCCTGTATGCTTTCATAAAATATAGCCTATTGCAACAGTACTTGCTAGGAGAAAAAATTAGATAGTAAGCGATTTCGGGTTCGGGTCGGATTTGGGCTTAAAAGCTGAAGGTATCGTTCAGGCCAGGTAGGGTCGGGCCACACAGTCTCGGGTACGGGTTGGGTTTGGGTTTCATTTTAAGGCCCGTGCAGACCTCTAATATGGTGGGTCTCTTTCTCAGTGTACAAAGCGCACAGCTGACTGGGGCTGGCAAGCATTATGTTGCGTCAAGAATATTAAAAGAACCATGTGAAATCGTAACAGCAGCACTAATAATTCAGTGCCGGCGCTGCTCTACTGCAAAAGCATATAGGGGAAACACTGGGAGAGTTAAGTTAAAAAGAAAATGATATCCTTTTGATTGTGAATATGTAGTGTAGCTGTGTTCAAGCACCGCCCAAACAGAGTTCACTGCCAAACCAAGCAATAACATCTAGTAATTGCCCTTGTTATCCTGCCACTATTATCCTTCTGCATTATAAACTGGTTCAATGGGTGAGGTGCAAGCCCATGTAAAACCTTTAAAATGAGGCAAGCAATGTTTAAAACTATCAAAACTAAATCATTTTTATGTTTGTACTATATTGCAATAGTGATAACTATTGGCCCTCTGGTCAAGTGTTTTTAGTGTCTGTTTGTAAAGGGACTCAGTTGGTTTTAGAATTGTTGTGCTTGTTTGTGACCAGCTAGTAAAGCAATTTGTTATGTGGGAGAAGATCATAGCATGCATTAAAGTCTTTGCTGCCTCTGCTGTTAGGTATGGTCTTATATGCCTAAAGTTAGAACCGTTGAACACCTCCCCGTTCAGGAAAAAAGGTGAATATTATTGTGAAGATTATTCCGGGCTGTAAAAAAAAAAAAAAAAAAAAAAATGCATTCCATTTTAACCTAAAGTGCATAAAATAAAAATAAAAAGATTTAGCCAGTTAATACTGTCAAATGTGAAGTAAAAAGTAAAATAAGGGGGAGGAAAGCTTTTCTACATTAACATGGTATTGGGGTAGTAGTGTCTGGGTAGTAACCCAGACACTGGCTTCATAATAAAGGTGATTTGAGAGTGTTTTTCATTCATTACAGTTGTACGTACTGTATAAATATTTACAGATAGTAGTGGTATTCATTTGAACTCAGGTGAAGCGGCTCAGATAATAAGCCCAGGGTCTGTTCAAACAGATGAAGTACAACAGAATGGAAGAGAACACGAGGATCTTGAGACGTATTGAACTCCTTACCTGACAAAGTGTTTTGATACCCATTTCTTAATCTGAGAAATGCTGATAAGAGAGCAAGACGTAACAGCCAAATACCTCCACCTAAGGGTTAGTCACACCGAATGCTTTTGCATCCATCCACAAATTTTTCCAATTGTGTTTCTGTGTAAACATGTATTTGAGGAAAACCTTTGACCATTTTGATGCATTTTGTAGCTTATTCAGCATCTGCTGCAGGAGTGCTGTGTTTTTAGATGCAGTGTCAAATTATAAAGACGTATAACTTCAAGCTTTGAAAATGTTTCTCTGGAAACCTGCGTTCTGTTAAACTGTATTTGTTGTGCTGCATCGAGCCTTTTTTTTAGCACAAGAATGTGATTGGTCTGAAGGCATCATCAGTGCTTGACAAACATCCAAAATTCGTGTAATTTTAGCATTCAAATGTGCGTTTTTATCATGAATTCAACAAATAATCGAATTTCGAATTGTAACTTGACAGCCTTAGCATGCACACACACACACACACACACACACGCTCAAATGTCCATGTAAAAACAAATATGTTTACTAACACATATATTATTTGTGATATTCTTAAAACATCTCCTTTTATGTTCTGCATAAGAAAGTAAGTCAAACGGATTTACTACTCTTTTCTTTCTCAATGAGTGCTTGAGTTGAGTGTGTGGTGGTTTCCTCAACATTTTCATAGAGTTCTTCAAATAGCAACACCAATCAAAGCTTTGCCATGCCCCATCACCTATGACCTCTGAACTTTGACCCTAAATCTGACAGTCATTTAGAAGTGCTTTGCTTCAAAGTAGCCAAACACATAAACAAATGCACAAACACACAAAATCACATCCTTTTTGTTATCGATACTTGCATATAAATCCAAACATGCACACTTATGCATAAACACAAACAAAAATTGTGTGTGGTACGACTGTGTGCGTCACAGTGTAATCAGCATTGAAGGACTAAGACCAAGTGTCACTCTTTCAATGAACAACAAGTGCAGTGTGTTTACTGTAATGAAGGACATATGAACTCACAGCCGACATGAGCAAGTGTGTTTGGAGAGCTGTTTATGTGTGGCCGCTTAGCTTGGGATGATGTAATGCCCGGTACAGACAGAACAGCAGGACTCATTACACAGTCTGACGCCGCATGGAGACGGGCTACAACTGACCTACAAACACACACACACACTTACATAACGCACACTACTTTGGAGCATCCAGTGGGTGTCTGTCTGTTTTTGTGTGACAGAAACAGAAAGTTGCAGAACACATAATTTTTGAGTGTGGGTGTGTGTGTAGATGTGTATGTGAAGGTGTGTCTGTGTTTTCTAATATCTATAATTCAGAGCATGAATCACAGAGCTTTTAAGGACACGCATAAGAAGACATTTAAGGAGAGAGAAATGCAAAAGGCTGGTGACTTTAGGAGAGAATGCTAGGAGACCATTAGGAGAACGTCAGTAGCAACAGATTGATTACTTTGTTGAAGAAAATGAATGGTGATATCATGTGACGTGAGTGATGAGAGAATGTAAGAAGAGTATCACAGATCTCCTTTATGTCTCAATTGTTTTTTTCTAGAAAGTAATAAGATTAAATAGAGAAAACTGAAGTCTCCTGCTTTTCAGACTGTTTTTGTCAAAAAAAGATGTGTCTCTTTTGTGAGATCTCAACAATGGCTCAGAATATGCTCAGATTTGCCAAGATACAAAAGTCTGAAATCAGAAGTCAGAGACCAAATTAGCTGGGCTATAATATATACTCTAACTCAATATAAACAATTGTCTCAATTGTTTATTCCCCCTGAGGACTTTTAGGAGTAACATCTGAGACATAACTGAGAACTCCACTTAGTCTTCTGAGCAATGAAAGAGCAATACATGTGCAATAAATTTTTATCTCTGAGGTGAAGAAAAGAGAAGCATATTACTGACCACTGGCATTGACCAATGTTAATTATCGACATTGGTCAATATTAGTACAATTATTATTTTTTTATTTATTGGAATTGGCCAATATTAGTCATTATTATAATTTTTTTTTTAGTTATTGGCATTGGCCAATATTAGTATTTTTTATTTTTTTTATAGCATTGGCCAATATTAGTAAAAAAATAAAAAAATTATTGGAATTGGCCAATATAAATGTTTTTTTTTTATTTATTTATTATTATTATCTCCATTTGCCAATAGTTTTTTTTTTATTATTATTATCGACATTGGCTAATATGAATGTCTTTTTGAGTATCGCATTGGCCAAAATTAGTGTTTTTGTTTTTTTATAATTTTTTTTTATCCCCTTTTCTCCCCAATTTGGCATGCCCAATTCCCACTACTTATTAGGTCCTAGTGGTGACACACCTCAATCCGGGTGGCGGAGGACAAGTCTCAGTTGCCTCCGCTTCTGAGACAGTCAATCCACGCATCTTATCACGTGGCTCGCTGTGCATGACACTGCAGAGACTCACAGCATGGGAGGCGCATGCTACTCTCCATGATCCATGCACAGCTTACCACGTGTCCCATTGAGAGGGAGAACCACTAATCACGACCACGTGGAGGTTACCTCATGTGACTCTACCCTCCCTAGCAACCGGGCCAATTTGGTTGCTTAGGAGACCTGGCTGGAGTCACTCAGCACACCCTAGATTCGAACTCACGACTCCAGGGGTGGTAGTCAGCGTCAATATTTGCTGAGCTACCCAGACCCCCAAATTATTGTTTTTTTTAATGATCAGCACTGGCAAATATTACTGATTTTTAATTATCATATTGGGCAATTAAAGTGTTATTTTTTATTTATTTTTTAATGATCTGTATTTGCCAATATTAGATTTGTTTATTATTATTATTGGCCAATATTTTTTTTTATATGTTTTTTATATATTTTTTTTATACATTTTATATTATTCCCCCCTCCCACCCATAATATCAGCCATCATTTCATCGTTATTGGCCATTAGAAATAATTAGCTGTTGGTGAAAATTTCTGTTTGTGTGTCCCTTTAGAAAAGAGGTATAAAAAAAACATGAGCTCTTTCCTGTGTTTAGAGGTGAACTCTGATAAGTGTCTCTCTCTCTCTCTCTCTGTGTGTGTGTGTGTGTGTGTGTGTGTGTGTTTGAGGCTCAGTGTGGGATCTGGAAGTGTTTGATGAGTTTCCTCATTATGGCCTGCAGCCTCTTTTATAGGGAGTCAGTTCCATGTTTTGGAAGTTTGTGTGTGTGTGTGTGTGTGTGTGTGTGTGTGTGTGTGTGTGCGTGCGTGCCTGTGTGCGTGACTGTGTGCGTGACTGCGTGCATGCATGTGCGTGTGCGTGCATGTGGATGTGGTAGGGCTGACCCCATTGTCCTGTGTGACCTCGCTGATGTGAGTGTTTGTGGACGGGACAGAGGGGTGCCCTTCCTGGAGTGAACTCTCTGTGGTCATTATTTCCACCCGTAACCCTGGACAAGTGGCACTGACAGCCTAACAGATCAAAGCGCAGGCAGACCATTCAACTGTGTGTGTGTGTGTGTGTGGTGTGTGTGTGTGAGGGGGGGTTAGCTTTGTCTAATAAAATGTGATGTCGAGGCAGGGAGCTCGCAAGCAGATGACAGAGAGGACTTACAAAAGTCTTTGGCTGGCAACAGTGCATGTCTTTGTTTTTAAGTGTCTGAGTGTGTAAAAGAGCAAGAGAGAGAGAGAGGCTTGTTTGTGTGGTAGTAAAATCTTTAGTGTTTCACTCACTCATTTGACGTGTGCACATTTTCTTATCAACAAATTGACATTTGTTCAAAGATTGTGCATTATAGCTCTAATTTTCACGGCAGTCTGCACTAAAGAACTTGTTTATTTCTGCAACTAGAGTATATACAGTGACTCCAAAAGTATTTGGACATTTCAGTAACACTTAGAAATGTAAGAATGTCATTGCATTAGAAAAAAAAAAAAAACAGCTTTTCTCTTATTCTTAGTCTGAAAAAGTCTTAGTATTAACCGACTTTTATCTTTTAATTTTTAGTGTTGTAAGAAGTCCAGACTGTTACAGAGTTGAAATAATGTGGCACTAAAGCGTTAGGCTTTAGGTTAGTATAATTAACTATATGTAATTTGCAAGGCAGTAACCAGTTTTTGGTAAGTTACTCAAAAAAAGTAATCTGCTCCAAATTGGTAATTACTTCTCTATAATTGTAATCAGATTTAATGATCACTTCAATGAAAAAGTAATCACATTACTTATTAACTTTTTTAAAGTTACTTTCTAAAACATTTTTCACTTTTTTTTACATTTTTGATTTTGCCCAACAAATTAAAAATGTCTATATTTCCTCCTTGTTCACTGTTGCACATCCCTCCACTGTGACAAAAATGCAAACATATATGCATAAGAACATATGTATTCATAAAATTGTACATGTATTATACATACATATACTTTAGAAATATGTAGCTATAATTTAAAATGTAATGTGTTACACTGCTTTCTGACTAAAAAAGTAATTAGATAAAACATTATGTAATAGAGTGCAACAGTCTGGTTCCGGAAGTAAAAATCCAATTCATTTATCCCATAGACGAACTGATTTCAACGATAACTTATAAACCTTTAGAGACAGACCTACCTTGAGCTACGAGGTTGTTCTTCAATGGTTTATTCTTTCGTTAAGCCATCCGTCTGCGTTTTAAATTTCACTGTTTAAAAATTGTGTTTGATAGCGTAATTCATGATAAGCAACTGCATTAGCCATGGTACAGCAGAGAAAGATCCACCAATCAGAGAACTGCGGCCAGCGAAACCTGCAAAATGTGCCTCGGAGCGACCACCTACTCCCATGAAGCACTCTGAATGACGTAATCCCTTTCACCCTTAAACTACCTATATCATATCCTATTTACATATTGGAATATTTTACAATAAACGTAAAATACTGTATATTGTTGCTATCCTTATAATCAACAACCTAAAATCAATAGTTTTATATATTCCCATCGTTTTTTATTCAATGACATCATTTACAATGCTTCATGAGATTGTAGTTTGTGCCCTCATGAAAGACGGTAAGTACACAGTCTTGTACCTTTGTCTTTACGTTCGATTTTCAAATACTTTTTTGCCTCAAAAAAAAGTTTGTGATGTTGTGATTCACCTCAGAGCTGGTTGGTTTGGTTCATGGCTTACAACTCTTTTATGAAGGATTTTATAAAAAGTCTGTGGAAGAAATTAATGGGGAAAAATACTTCCGGAACCCAGGCAGCTGAAAAAGTGGTTGGGAACTGTTGCGCTCTATTCAAGCAGTATTCGTTTTTTTCACTTCCTGTGGCTAAAATTGGAATATATACATTTCCAAGAGGTACACACTTGACTCAACTGCACATCCTAGCACAGAAACTGATTGTGTGGAGCAGTGCACGCTTATTCATTACGTGCAACGAATCTCTCAAGCATAATAAACACGGGAGCGGATTTACTGTATGGAGAATGTAGACTTCACCTGCAAGCGCTGAGCCAGGTCTGGGAGAGATACCGGCAAGTTGCTGTATCTCTTCGCATGCCAGAAATGCTCAATCACTGTCATCTGATCCAGTGTCAAAAACGAAACCACGCCAGAGAGACCCAGCATGTGCCAATAGAGGCTGAACGTCAGGCAGTGAAAACAAATTCAGCAAATTAAACTTAGGCATTCAGTTTTTTTTATATATATATCTGTATGTAATAGTGTCTTATAATGCATTGACAACGTACACTTAAGTTTATATTGCCAATAAAGCTTGATATAAATTAAATCTGCCCATTTGATCCTGTTAATAAAAAAAGTCCACTGGAAAACGCCGGAAGATTTTGACCAGTTTTTTTGTTAACTTTTCCCCACATTTGGGATTGAATCAGTCAACGTGAGCCACTTTGAAAAGTTTTCATAAATCTATTTGTCCCACTTAATGAATACTGTGTTTTATTGGGGCCTTTAGCCCTTGCAACAGGGTGAGTTTTTACCCCAAATACCATCCTTTCACTTATTGGACAACTATATATATATATATATATTTTTTTTTTTTTTTTTTTAATCGCCTTGAACAAAACTTAAAATGACAAATAAGTCATTTGTCTCAAAATAAATGTGATAATTTCAGGGATTTTACAGGTAAACAATACATATATACTGATTAAAAGAACAGGATTTATTTGCAATGCAGTGAACTGTATTTGCATCACACAGCACAGATTGAGTCTTCATATTCTCAGTGCTGTAAGACACCCAGAATTCAGTATTCTAAGTGGACTTAGCCATCTTCTTTGTTCTATAGTCTCTTTCTCAGAGAGAGAGAGGCAGACTCGTTTAAGCGTCTTCAGGAGTCTGTTTTAGAGAGATGTCATGTCTTTTCCCATGTCCTTTGTGTGGTGCGCCGAGGTTCGAGGGGAAGGCAAACACACAAATGCATCCACACACACTCTCACAACGGGGGTAGAGAGGTGATCTCATGGGGGTGGAATGATTATCTGTGCCTCTATTTGGGCTGATAAATGCCTGGATTAGTCAGGCGGGTGTGTGTGGGGCGGGTCACTGGGTTCAGGGGAAAAGTTTGGCGGGGGAAAACGGTCCCTTGCCTCACGTTGCCCCAAACTCTCTCTCTTTCACACACATAGGTTTTTTTGGTTGTTGTTTGGGAGCTGGTAGAGGGCATGAACGTTGAAGTAAAAAATGGTGAGAGTGATGAATGAAAAAGAGATTAATAATATAAGAAAGGGAAGGAGAAAGACATGCTGGGATTAGAGAAAGAGAGGTCATAAGCAAAAGAAAGGAACAGAGAGAAAGAGAGAGAGAGGGTAACATATGGAAGAATTTATGGATAGGTTCTCCTGGTGGAGGTGTAAGCTTAGGAATGCCCTTATAAAGTGAATAACAGGCTTTTGCCCTGAGGTAGCGGCCGTCACACACTCTTTGACGCGTTTTTTCAAAAAGCACACACACACACACACACACACACACACACACACACACACACACACACACACACACACACACACACACATTCTGCACTTATAGTGGAAAGACTTGGTCTGTGGAGGGAAATAAGTGTGTGCTGTTAAAATGAAAGAGCATGATGGTATGGCTGATGTGATCGCTGACAGGATATTTTCCATGTAACCTACACCTGGTGGTCATAACTGTTAGTAATCGACTGCACATACACTCACATCAACACACACTTGTGCACACATCAGGTCACACACATCTGAATTAGCCTAACACTTGAGTAATTGTGCGATTGACGAAGTACACTGCCATCTAGTTGTTTATCTTGGTAATTGGAATATACCAAAACGTTTAATCCTAATGTTTCAGGTTCAGTTCAAATAAGGTCTATTGACTGCATTTGTGGCGTTATGTCGATTACCACAAAACAATTGTGGTTATATGCAGGGCAATGCACTTCGAGGATTTTTCATGGGATAGTTCACCCAAAAATGAAAATTCAATCAATGTTTACTCACCCCTGTGTTGTTATAACCCCATATGACTTTCTTTCTTTTATTTGACACAAAGGGAGTAATTGTGAAAAAAAATATTGTTCTCAGTGATGCCATACAATGGCAGTTTTTGTTGACCACCTCTTCAAGCTTCAAAAGGGCACAAAAGTATAATTCAGAATTCTAATTAATTATTCAATGAGACTCATAATTGTTATGAAAGCATACGATAAGGTTTGGTGCGAAACAAACCGAAATTTAATGTATTATTTAGTACAAATGTTCAATGGCCGTTATTCCCTGTATGCGGCATTCATGAGTCTTTGCATGAGAGCAACTGTAGTTAAGCCCCGTTCACACTGTCAGCGATTTTGTCGCTTGTCTCTGTATTTCTTGACGCTAGTGGGCGTTCCTACTGCTGTTGCTCTAACGTTATTGACTGGCTGCACAACTGGCCATAGCTAGATTGCCAGTAAAACAAATATATAATTCTTATTTGACAAGGAATCATTTGTTTTGCCTCTAATAATGAACATTCTGCAGGGGAGAGAACAGTGAAATCGATGACAACAACAATTCCGTCTTTGCTGCACTCGTCTCCAGTATCTCACAAGAGACAGATGAGGTGAGCTTCTCTGTCTTCGTCGCTTGACACGCCCACATCCTGTTGCCAAAGGCTGCTGTCATTCATGTTGCAGGAAGTCACCAGCTCTTATTGAAAATGAATGGTCTCCGGTCGCTTGCAGCGACAAAATCACTGAAGCCCCGTTTACACTGTCAGCGATATTGTCGCTGCAAGCGACAGGAGACCATTCATTTTCAATGAGAGCTGGCGACACAAGCAGCAGCAATGTGTGGGCTTGTACCTGATTCTGAGGTAAATTTGTATAATTTGTATTTGTAAAATAAGACAATCTACAATAGAAATATGAAGTATCTGACTACAACTGCCTCTTATAATTTAATTAGCCATGTATTGTATTACTGAAGTATGTGTGGGATATATAGAAAAAATCATGACACCCTTTTTCATTTAATTTATTTATTTCATCATGCTGCTCAGCGGCTCTGTAATGTCTATGCCAGGGGTTCTCAACGGGGTCGGTACTGCCACCCAGTGGGCGTTCAAAGGATGCCAAGGGGCGCTAAGAGCAAATTAGTAGAGAGGGGGGTGTTAGGTTACAAATTGGGGGGGGGGGGCGTTTTTTAGTCATGCTAATCAAATCTATTGTCAAGTTCTTGTTTGCATAAAACATTTTATCTAGACTCCATTATATGGGTTGGTATGCATTTGTACTGTGGTTCATCTGATTCTGAAGTCTAGCAATACAGCGTCAAATAGACAGGATAAATTACAACCTCGGCTAATGCACCTGTATGGCTCTGTAGGGGGATACATCTCAACGGACAGAGCAGTGCGAGCGCAAAGCAGGTGTGTTTTTACACACAGACTGGTCTCGAGCTCTTAAACGCGAACCTCTGATCATTGCAGCGCTGCGAGAACCAGTGAGAAGCACAAAACCATTTGAATTCGGCACAGAATTCTACATGACCACCCTTGAATTTACTATAGTAACACTAACTGTACTTTATGCAGAAATAGATTCATAATATTCATATTAGCATATCACTACTTCAGCTCTATTAAATTTAAATTAGGGGAGTGAGGGAATATAATACATTTTTGTTTCAACTTTTAAATGGTTATATTTTGTATTTACTGTTTTTACATGTGTTTAGAGTTGGCCTACTGTTTGTAATTACAAAAAATGCCATAGTTTGTTTTATAGAAATACACAAAACCAGTTATATTTTCTTACACTCAAACAAACATATTTTAGCCTATTTTTTATTATTATTATTTTTTTAGATGAAATAGAATGTGTAAATCCTAAAAAAAAAAAAAAAAAGGCTAAAATATTTTTGAGTGTAAGAAAATATAACTGATTTTGTTTGCCTTCAGAAATTCCAAGAGAATACTCTTTTGAATCAATAAGTACCTGATAAAAGGAGTTCCAACTCAGTCACACTGTTAGAATAATTTAAATTAGGTGTTAACTTTTTACTTTTTGTAGGTGTTATAGATAATCTTATTGTTGTTGATACCAGTAAATTTACATCTACATCCAACTCAAAATCATTGCTGTAATGTTGAATGAGCATTTCAGTGGGACAAAATATTCAATATTATTGGTCTTCTCACTTATTTTTTAAATATAATAACAATCCCACTTTTAGTTCCTGTTTTCACATTTTCATTTTATAGGCCCCAGATACAGCCCTCCATCTGCTTAAATTTAAGAAACACAAGGTTTGGTCTCACAGTCATGGCCTGCTGAATTTATTAACAAAACTTTAAAATTATGCAATGCAACAAATTTGCATCGAGCAAATTAAGCAAAATAAATAAATAAATAAATAAATAAATGCATGTAATCAAGTGAACTTCATTTAAATTAGTTGTTTCAAAGAAAAAAGTTTACTTGAATCCCTTTGTCTTGGGAAAGAAATAAAAGGTTCATTTAAATTACTTTGCCATGTCAAATTTTGTTGGCTTTACACAATTTAATTAGGTTCCCTCTTCCAGAAGTATTTGAGTTGAGAATATATAGTGATTTTAAGATAAGAAACTAATTTCAAACATGTGGAACTACTGTCCATGATTAAATCAAGTTCAGCCAAAGAGTTTTGTGTGTGTGTGTGTGTGTGTGTGTGTGATTTGCCTTCTTAATAATAATAATAATAATAATAATAATAATTATTATTATTATTATTATTATTTATATAACGCCTTCCACAAAACCCAATGTCACTTCACAATGCAAATGAACACAGCACAAGAAAGAGGTATAACAACAAAAAAGACCAACAAAAAGAACTAAAACAAACAATATGTAAATGGTCCTTCAATGGTTCTTAAGTCTATAGCACCTTATCAATTATAATTTTCTCTATATAGGGTTCTTGAGTTGGCTGTAAGTTTCACTGGAGATGCAAGAAGTTTTTGATGTTACATTATAAGTTCTTCAAATAAGCACATTAGGTCCTCGGTTCTTTAAAACAGAACTTTTAATTTTTCTAAAAGAATAGACCAAATAATGTTCTAAAGAACTAGAGAATAAATTATTTGTGGAACTTTTAAAAACTCCTTTTTTTTCTGTGCTAATAGTTATTGACATCATTACACAGTTCTTTTTCAGTTGCAAATGTTCAACATTACAATGTCATGAACTGACATGAGGTTACATTGAGATTCATAAAAAGAGCAAAAGATTAGTTTGGAGCAGACCCTGTCATGGTTTACATCATGTCTTCATGGCTGCCGTGGTAGTGTGAGGTCATAACATGTATGTGTGTGTTCTACACCTCTGGATTCTTTCTCACATTTAGAGAGAGAGAGAGAGAGAGAGAGAGAGAGAGAGAGAGAGAGAGAGAGAGAGAGAGAGAGAGAGAGAGAGAGAGAGAGAGAGAGAGAGAGAGAGAGAGAGAGAGAGAGAGAGAGAAAGATGACCCAGATATTACTGGGCAACTGAACAACCAGACATGTAACACTCACCTGAATACAATAACATTACACAGACAGCAAAATGCGAAAACATATGTATTTATTTATGTAATACTCTATCAATTATTCAAAAGAAAAACAGTGATACACTAAGCATAATCTTTTTGTTTTTTTACATTCTAAAATAAAAATACTAGAAAAGGTAAAGACTGCAACACTCTCAGTGCAAAAAGACACACACACACACCCACACACCCACACACACACTCGGACACCACTGTGCTTATGTTACACTCTCAAAGTGCAACAAACACATCCACTGAATAAGCTAGAGAATATTTACACACTGTAAAACTCATAATTGCAGAGAGAGAGTGTGAGGGTGTGAAAATAAGAGAGCTTGTGTCATTTTTTTATGTGTGTCAACCACAATTGCAATGCTTCTGAAAGGTTCTCCTTTTTTATTTATTTTTATTTATTTCTTTTGCATTTTATAGTTCTTTAGTATATTGTATTTAGTGTTTACTGATTTGATAATTTTTTCTTTTATTTGTATTTTTCTCCAACATCTAGGAAACTAAACATTTTGTGTATCAGAAAATCCCTCTGTATGTGTAAAAGTGCGCTGTGAAATTACTGCAAACTGCTCTGAAGGAACTGGCAAGTGGGTCTTTCACTTTTAGTTTGACACTGATGGTAGTTTTCAGCTAACTTTGTAAAAAAAAAAAAACTCCCAAAGCATTCTCAAAGCATGCCACGAAAACCAGTATTCTGGAACATTTCACATTAGAATTAGAATACATCAAAGAACTCCATTTGCATCACATGTGTTCTACATAGAACCCGCCTTTCTTCATTTCAGGTTCCATGAATCTGACTCTGGGAAATCACTGTTGGGTGATGTATGCTTGGTTCTAACACTCTAACTGAGATCTTCAAGGGAAACATGTTTAGATCATTTCCTAAACCCCCAATAAAAAGATCTGAATGATTTCACCCAAGTATACAAAGAATGAAAATTCCCCCCCAAAACCTGAACATTCTCATTTTTGGCTTTTTGTCCTTTCAGTGTTTAGACAAGATGGTTATATTTACTATAAGAACCATGATGGAATTTTGGTTTCAGTGGCTGCATCCCAATTCACATACTATCAGTAGCCTACTGTATAGTAGGCAAAATTAGAATTAGTGTCCCCAAACCATAGTATGTTTACAATAATTAGCCTAAGGTGCAAGGATGATATACATTTTTAGGCGGATTTTTTAAGCTTTTTTTTTTTTTTTTTTTTGCTTATATTGCCTACAACCCTTTTGCGCAATGGAAGAGAAGGTATTTGTAACGGTTTTCCTTTGACTGTTTTAGTTCAAGTTAAGTTGGCATTGCTCCCATATTAGATTTTAAATGTATTAACCTTAAAGTATAATGAATTTAGCTAAATGCTAATGCTTATATGCAAACGTAAACTATCAAGACACCATTTTAAAAAGTGATGTCATTCTTCATGCTCAAAAGTATGTACTTCCCCATTACCAGCTAAGTACATACATTTAGTGTGCAGTATGGGTGCGTTCCGTTCAGAAGTGATCCTCCCTAAGCCCTATTTTCTTTCAAAGACATAAACATTCACTGTGAGAGATTTAGATGACTGAAAAGTGTGGGGGTCAAAAATAAGGGTTATTCGGAACTCAATTTTTGAATCATTTTAATTGGAAATTCTGTTTGGAATGACCTTACAGCATGACTATCATAATTGTTCTCCCTTCGAAGTGCCCTCAGAAAGGCATCATCTATGCCGTTTGACATGCAGGGTATAAGCATGCGAGTTGGGATGCAGCACACGTGACGAACACTATACTGCTACTGCCCTCTACTGTTGAGTTATGTTAATCCACCTGTTTGTTTGCAGAACTAAGCACCTTACAATGTTTTGCCAAAGTTTTTGGTTAGTAATAACCCCCCCACCCCCTGTAAATTATGTTAGCTGTAGGATTAGCCTTCCATTTGTAAACCTTTATGACATCGTACCTCTGACCTTTAATCCCCTCCCTAAAGTCTCTTATAAATCACAGTGAACCCAGGTCTCCAAGGCAATACTTTTTACTTGGATGTCAGCTTTGTACATGTGTATGAGTGTACATATGTGAGTGTATGCGGTACAATAAAAAAAAGTGCTGCATTTTATGTGCAATTAATTGTACATGGTTAAGAGTGACATCAAAGCGAGTAAGTACATTGACGAGTGTCTTGTGTGTGTGTTGATGTAATTTTGTGTGTGTTAGATGAGCAGAGAACATGTTTAGATGTGTGATTGTGTTAATGGGATGGCAGTAAGGGCTTCAGACATTGGGCTCCATCTTTAGGGGTGTGGCTTTATCACACCTGAGTAGACATCAACCAGAGCTTTAGCATGACATCACAGTTCTGCCCATAGCAAAGAACAAGAGAGCACAGTGTCTCCATTGCAATCACTGTATACTAGAGCGTAACACTGTGTCTGTGTCGCATAAATTGGCATATAAAATCTGCATTGGTCCCTCAAATGATTGACAGCAAAGCCAGACAATGGCTAAGTGACACCAACACCTGATCACTGTTCATTGGCAATTCCACATAATCATTAAGTAACATTAAGTTTCCACTTTAATGTGAATGCAGTACATCTCTCAAAGTCATCCTTATTCAATTCTCTGAACACATATTAAATTACTTCGACTCTATTAAAGGCCAGAAGCATACTTTAAGCAAGTATATGAACGCAAATGCCACTATCCAAAAACTTGCATTTTCAGAAATGCATCAGAAAGCAATTTATGTTCAAGTATGCAATTCAAGTATGTGCTGCACTTTCAGGTCACATCTACTCTAATCCTTTTTCACTGAAAACTCTATTTTAAGTTTCCTAACTGTTTTTCAAAGTATGGGGTTTTTCAAAACACACTGGATGAGAGGTGTAAACGTAGTGAAATCAATGTGTTTATAAATGAAAATGTATTAATGTGGACATGGCCACAGTGTTGTCACAAGGTCGTGTCTAGAAGGGATCCCTCTCTCGCCAATCACGCGAGATTCTTACACAGTGTTCATTTGAAGTCGCACAGCAACAAGGAGCGCTCGTAAAAGATTATTTTAAATGGTTTTGATGAACAGTCAGTTTTCGTGATCAATTCAAATATTTCACATAATGCATTTTATAACTTTAGCTTTATGTCTTCTACTTTCAGTCATGAGATATTGTTGGTCACTGGAGAAGTACATCAATCAGCTCAGTTATCAAGAGGCTGACTGGGTGGTCAAGTGATATCATTCATGAATTACTATTATTGTCAATAAAGTCAACATAACAGAATCTAAGATTTAAAATAATATGTGCCTTAACATGAATTTATTGTATGTCAAAATATTACTGTATCCAAGAAACATGGGATGCCATATGAGATTACAAAAAATAACAGTATTTCTTAATAATAATAATACTAATAATAAGGTGGAGGCTATTTGCACTAAGTGTAAACAGCAACATCTTCTTTGCACTAAGTGCAAAATTGTTAGACGGATATTATTTGCACCTCTAATTAAATACTAACAGGGCATCTCTGCAGTGTGTTTATTTAGAGTCCCACATATACTCTAAACCACCCTATCACTGCAAGGAAATCAACCTTTTTATTCATTTGATTTATTATTATAAGTAGTATTAAAGAAAAATATTAAGAGAGGAGACAGGAAACAGGGTTGGGAAAACTAAAAGGGAAGATTAGAACCCAGGTCATCCGCACTGAAAAAGCACATTCACATCATCTTATCACATTTTGTATCTCACCATTGTAGAGACACTTAAGGAGCAGTTTTCTTTAATTTAGCTGTTTCCACCACACTATTTCAGTGCAAATAGCCACACTATGTGCCAGGTATTTATACCTAGTGCTAATAGTCACTCTGTGATAATGATAATAATAATAATAATGTTATATTATTGATATTATTGACATTTCTAATGCTTTCCATCATTAATACGTTGAGATGCGAGCAAAAAAGCACAGGCGAAAGCATCTTAAGAGAATGTGCAAGAAGTTTACACCTCTTGTCCAATGGAATGGCATTTTCCTCCACCGATAACAGACACTATCGGAAATGCTCTCTAGTGCCACTTACTTGGGAAGTGATGACGTTAGAAAACAGAGATTTCAAACGGATTATTGTGGACCTGGACATATGCTACGTCCAAACTTATATGCTTTTATTTGAAAACACATTGATTTTGCTACGTTTACACCTCACGTCCACATTGCAACAACATTTTCCACCAAAGAAAATGGACACTTTCAAAAACTCTCTCTAGTACCATGGACGTTAGAAAACTGAAAACAGACATTTCAAATGAAAACGGATTAGTGTGGATGTGAACTTTTTTTGCCACATTTTGCGCTAATTTCGCTATGTTTACACCTCTCATCAACACTAGAACGGTGTTTTTCTCCAATAAAAAGTCCTCCAATACCGCATACTTCGGAAAACGATGACGTGATTTTCTAATAATAATAATAATAATTCCTTACATTTATATAGTGCTTTTCTAGGCACTCAAAGCACTTTTACATAGAATAGGGGGACTCTCCTCAACCACCACCAGTGTGCAACATCCACCTGGATGATGTGACAGCAGCCATAGTGCGCCAGTACACTCACCACACACCAGCTACTGGTGGAGAGGAGAGAGTAGAGTAATACAGCAATGGAATGGGGATTATTAGGAGGCCATGATTGAAAAAGGCCTATGGGGGAAATTTGGCCAGGACACCAGGGTTACACCCCTACTCTTTACAAGATGTGTCCTGGGCTTTTTAATGACCACAGACAGTCAGGACCTCAGTTTAACATCTCATCTGAAAGACAGTGCCTTTTTACAGTATAGTGTCCCCATCACTATACTGGAGCATTAGGACCCACACAGACCACAGGGTGAGAACCCCCTGCTGGCCTCCCTAATACCTCTTCCAGCAGCAACCTTAGTTTTTCCCCAGGAGGTCTCCCATCCAGGTACTGGCCAGGCTCAACCCTGCTTAGCTATAGTGGGCAACCAGGCAAGAGCTGCAGGGTGATATGGCTGCCGGGTAACATGCATGTAGTTATCATAGGCACTGCCCTCCTGGCAAACCAAGCATGGTTCTGACATGGCAATAGTGTAAATGCCTTTGTGTATGCTTTGAGTGGATTCTAAAATCAGATGAGCTGATTTTAAAGGAAAATGGATTAGTATGGATGTGGCCTTAATTAAACTGTCGACATGTTTAGCTAGCTCCCTGCATAATAACACTTCTGGTTTAATGAACACATATTTGAAGGCAACTGTCACCCCATTTTGGTTTGTTAAAAATACATCATGTACAACAGTACAGCAAGCTGGCAATGCGTTTGTCAAGCATTTGCTTCTGCGTATTTGTGTAGTGTGTTTCCAGCCTAATCAGCTCATCTGATTTTAGAATCCGCTCAAAGCATAGACAAAGGCATTTACTCTATTGCCATGTCAGAACCATGCTTGGTTTGCCAGGGGGGCAGTACCTATGATGACTACATGCATGTTTTTCATAGTTAACATCCAATGGCAAGTGTGCTTAAATGCACTAGCATAGCTCTTTAATTGTCCATGGTAAACTCAGAAGAGCTTTGGGTACAGTCTGATGAGAGTAAATAGACTGTTCTTTGTTGCTTAGTCTTTTCTGTGTAAGCTAAGCCTTTTTATATAACCTCCAGAAAGTCTTCAGCAGTACAACAATATTGCCTCATGCCTGCCCTTGACTCTAGTCACAATGATATACGAGCATGTAAACTGACAGTATGTCTGCATTGTGCTTCATAAAAGTACGCTGTCTGTAATAAAGATTTATTATCTGACATGGTGTATGGCCAGATTTATGAAAGCCATTGTGATGAACGAAACCTCTCACCTTAGTCAAACGTGGTACCACAAAATTTGTCATTCTCCGATCCCTGATCAGGTGACTGGAACTGCATGTGCAAACTAATTTAAAGGTATAGTTCACCCAAAAAGAAATGTTGTTATCATTTACTCACCCTTTATGTTGTTCCAAACCTGTATGACTTTCTTTTTTTGCATGGAACACAAAAGGAGATGTTTGGCAGAATATTAGGCTGCAATGACGCAACTAATATTCTGCCTAACATCTCCTTTTGTGTGACATGATAGAACAAAGTCAAAGGGGTTTAGAAAAACACAACAGTGAGTTAATGATGAAAGAATTTTCATTTTGGGGGGAACTATCCCTTTAATATGTGCTAACTTCCCTAGTAAAGTTCTTCAAAAGTTTTACATGTGTATGACATGTAGCTGTTAAGATTGAACATTCAAGAAAGGAGTTGAACAGCACCAAATGTTAGGCCATAAAGCAGCTGATATTAGTGTGTATCTGTGAGTTTCCAAGACTCACAATTGGGTGCACCTGCTGACCACACAAGACAGGAAGTGCCCAGTACCTCACAGTTTATCTGACCAACATCCTCCATAAAGGCTAATCCATAAAAAGTCCAATCTCTACAGTAATAACCCAACTAATCAAACCAATAACCTAATATCTCACAATCCAGCCAATCAAGTCCATCCCAGAAATCATAGGAACAACAGCCTGACACCTAACAATCCAACATTTAAAATATAGACACCAAAAATATATTATTTCCAAATAAACTCTGAATATGAAAACAAAAATAAAAATAAATAACAAAAACGTCATCCATGCTGTATAACCAAATGCATAGGCATAAAAAACCATTTTGTTTCAATGGAATTACCGCACATATTTCACCACACATTATATATTATTTCCCCAGACACACAGATGAGTGCCAAATATACACCGATCAGCCACAACATTAAAACCACCTGCCTAATATTGTGTAGCTCCCACTCGTGACGCCAAAACAGCGCCAACCCAATTCTTCTCACCACAATTGTACAGAGTGGTTATTTGAGTTACTGTAGACTTTGTCAGTTTGAACCAGTCTGGCCATTCTCTGTTGACCTCTCTCATCAACAAGGCATTTTCATCCACAGAAATGCTGCTCACTGGAAGTTTTTTTTTTTTTTTGAGACCATTCAGAGTAAATTCTAGAGACTGTTGTGTGTGAAAATCCCTGGAGATCAGCAGTTACAGAAATACTCAAACCAGCCCATCTGGCACCAACAATCATGCCACAGTCCAAATCACTGGGATCAAATGTTTTCCCCATTCTGATGGTTGATCAGTGAACGACTGGCTGATTAGATAATCACATGGATGATTGTTGGTGCCAGATGGGCTGGTTTGAGTATTTCTGTAACTGCTGATCTCCTGGGATTTTCACACACAGCAGTCTCTAGAATTTACTCAGAATGGTGTCAAAAACAAACATCCTGTGAGCAGCAGGTCTGTGGATGGAAATGCCTTGTTGATGAGAGAGGTCAACAGAGAATGGCCAGACTGGTTCGAACTGACAAAGTCTACGGTAACTCAAATAACCGCTATGTACAATTGTGGTGAGAAGAATATAATCTCAGAATGCTATTCTGAGATGCGAGTTGGCGCTGTTTTGGCAGCATGAGGGGGACCTACACAATATTAGGCAGGTGGTTTTAATGTTGTGGCTGATTGGTGTATATAAACACCCCCAAAAAAGGATAGAAAATAAATAGAAATACCATTTCGAAGAGGACAAATATCATCTCATGGGTATAAGTGTACTATGTCCACTCTTAGATTTTGTCTCATTTAGAGTTCTTCTTTATAAAACTGCTAATTATATTAATCATATTTAATAATAAGACAGTTATTTCCGATATAAAAATATCAAATATAAACGGCAAAAGGAAACCAGGGAGATCTGATAATCCTTCAGATATATTTCATGTAATCCTGCTTTTTCTGTTCCTGCTAGCTGTCAATCAATGTTTGAACATGCCCCCAATTGGGTGTGTTGGTTTATCTCCATGGCTGCAGTCCACTGGTCACCCATTATATAGCAGTGTCCCAAAATACAGTTGTTTGGGTGGAGTAAGAAGAAGGGCTGTATTTCTTTCCCCCATTGGTCTTCTTCCAGCTGGGGAGGATAGGCATGCTGTCCTGCTTGCAGAGAGCTTTGTCTGTAGGTCTCTGTCTGGCTTTTATCTCCTTGCAGAGGTGACGTTTCTTCTCGATCATCTCCATCATGGTGCTGTCCCCACATGCCCAAGGCATTGGGGGGATCTAATGTGCAAGGAGGGGTGGCAAGGGGGGTCAGAGAATGTTGGTGGCAATCAAACCTGGCCACATTACATAAACATTCTAACTCTAGAATACTATCTTATCTTTTTAGTAACCATGGGGATTTCAGAATCCTAACTTGAACTAGATTTTAACATAAGACCAAAAAATGAATTCTGTCATCATTTACTCACCCTCATATTGTTCCAAACACTTCCATTGCATCTTTTCCCACACAATGAAAGTGAATGTTGACTGAGGCTGTCATTCTGTCTAGTATCTCCTTTTGTGTTCCAGAGAAGAAAAAAGTCATTTTGGAACAACATGAGGGTGAGTGAATGTTTGGATGAACAATCCCTCTACGACTTAAGATAGGAAGTTTCTACCATATTTAACCCTTTGATTAGGGGTGGGCAATATACCGGTTGCATTGAATAATGCCAGAATATTGCAGGAAATGCACATATTAACTAAGGAATTATTAAATAACACCTTTACCAACTGTGCATTTATATCTAGTATCTAGCCACAAAAAGGTCTCCAGTATCCAACGGAAATCTAAATGCAAAACAAATTAGTAATGGAGGGGTTTGATTCAGAATCAAAGCAAACACTTCAACATGTTCGTAATAAAAGAGAGAAACCTTTTTTTTTTTTTTTTTTTGCTTTGGATTGAAAAACAATGCAGAGTAGATGAAATAGATAAATAATTATCAAAAATTATATTTTATAATTGTTGAAGAGAGAGGTCAACAGAGAATGGCCAGACTGGTTTGAACTGACAAAGTCTATGGTAACTCAGATAACCACTCTGTACAATTACGGTGAGAAGAATCCACATACACACAAAAACAATATCTCTCAGTCTTAATCATGTCCACACACATAATAAATGACCATGCACCTAAACGTTGTATAGGCAACACAAAATCTCAGAGAATATTTCAGACATGTGCACACACACACATACTGTACAGACTTGTGCTTTTAAGGTAGGAAGCAGTAGACAGACAAAGAAAGGACAGTGGACGCAGATGAGGAGAACATGTAATTTTGACAAAGTTTTATTTTTTGTATTTTTTGGGGGGGTTAGTTTTATCCCTCGGTTTTATGATTTATTGGGGTTAGTTAAATTACAGTCACTAACAATCAAACACACACAACTGGGGAGTGAGAGTGGAGCTGAATACCATAAACTTTATGTTTTTCTTTTGAAGTATTCTGAGTAAAAGAGTTTCCATTGTGTAAGCATAACTGATCTGTGTCATCAGTGTGTATATCCGTTATCTATGGCTATAGCTATGTCAATATGAAACCATTTTAATTGGTTTGTTTTCTAATATCGTTACATTGTGTCCTAATGTATCAGAAATCTCTGTCAGCTGTGAGATGTGTAACTGACTCCCCAGTCTCTGTGAAAGTGACAGCAAAATGAAAAGCAGACTAATTATTACAGGATTTGTGTACATAATACAGTAGCTCTAAAAACCGTTTGAAGAAGGCAACAGACAAACAGGAGAGGGCATTTGACAGACACTGAGGTAAATGTCATGTCTAGATACGTACATATATACACACATTAAACAGTCTGTAGAAATTGAAATACTTTATGGAAATGTCAGACAGTTCTTTACTGCTTAAAGTGGCACTTAAATTATGTTTTAGTTTAAAAGGATAGTTCACCCAAAAATGAAAATTCTCTCATCATATACTCACCCTCATGCCATCCCTGAGGGGATGTGTATGACTTTCTTCATTCTGCAGAACACAGACAAAGATTTTTAGAACATCATCTCAGCTCTGTTTGTCCATTCAATGCAAGTGGACAGATCTTTGAAGCTCCAAAATGGACATTAAGGCAGTATAAAAGTATTCATATGACTCCAGTGATTTAATCCATATCTTCTGAAGCGATGTGATAGGTGTAGGTGAGAAACATATAAATATTTAAGTCCTGTTTACCATAAATTCCATGTAGGTATAGCTGAAAATCACCAAAATAAGGTGGGGTTACTCGAGAAGGGGCATGGTTACTCAAAGAGGGTTGAATCATCTCCAAAAAGGTTTGTCACTTCCACTCAAGGTTAGGGTTAGGGAAAGGGTTAGGTTAGGGGCTCCCTAAATCTTTACTGGTGGTTTGGAGCTCCCACCCCATATTGGAGCACTAGCTGCAGCTATATACTTCTCATATATTCTACTCAATGCCCAATAGGTTGCGATATGCATGAAGACTGAGGATTGCCAACAACTAAAGAAGAAGAATGTAAAAGTGAAAATGGAGATTTCTGATATTGATCTGTTTCTCATCCACACCTATAATATTGCTTCTGAAGACACTGGAGTCATATGGATTACTTTTATGCTGCCTTTATGTGCTTTTTGAACTGTCAATGTTTTGGCCACCATTCACTTGCATTGTATGGACCTACAGAGCTGAGATATTCTTCTAAAAATCTTTGTGTTCTGCAGAAGGAAGAAAATCATACACATTTGGGATTGTGTGATTCAATTATGAGAGAATTTTCATTTTTAGGTGAACAATGCCTTTGAGAAATATTAAAGCAATGTTGCAAAATATTATGTTAAATGAGATCTATGCCTCTGAATTCAGGAGCTGATCATTGTTTTTGTATGTTTCATGGTATTAGTGCACTTGTTGTTTGATGTCTGTACATCTGTGGATCCCAAACAATGTCTGAAACATTAATAGAAAGGGACACATTGGTCGAGAGTAAGACTGTCCATATGCTCTGAGGAGGTTCTCATTCAAATTCACATCAGTTAAACCTTCTAAAGTGCTTAAACCGCCTGACATATAAAACCCTGATTGTGGATCTCTTGGCATAAACTCCACTGAGAGGATGATTTCAATGTGAGAGCCTCTTCAGGGCATGATGAGAAGAGCAGCCCTAATCTGGACCAAACACAAACACACACATACACATATACAGAGACAGACAATGAACGCTGTGAGCGTTGATCCAAAATGAACTGAACACACAGCAGTAGCAGCAGTAGAGCCAAAGGAAGTGCAACAGACATGATAGGATAAACACACAGCCATGAGGTCAAAGGTCAAAGACATGAAGTTTTGTATTGCTGGGCAGATTGAGAGCGACAGACACGCAGACAGGAACCGAACTCCACACGCATGCGATCTCGCTCACTCTGAGGAATAAGGGGGCTGTACCTGGCACGGGCTCCCACTTTGATGGGCTGAGGGGTCAGGGCCATGTCTTTGGGGCGTTCCAACAGGGCAGGGGACTCCTGATGTGGAGGCAGAGCGACCAAGTTTACACCCCGTTTTTGTTTCTAAAAAGGACAGAGTATGCTAGCTCAGTGTCTAAAATCAACTTAAGGGAGTTTCTTTAACTTATAGCGCTGTGGATTTCTAGACACTAAAGTCTAGTTACAACATTTTTACTCTCTTTTTTTTTTTAATTATTATTATTAGTGTATGTACATGCATCACTCATGTTTAGCATTGGTTTTTTTTTTTTTTTTTTTTCAGTCATGAAAATTCTCACCACAGTGTCATTTCCACCACATCTCAAACTCTTTATTGTGTTTAATAGAATTCTATGATGGAATTTAATTTTTTTATTATTATTTTTTTTATAAAATAGCTTACTCCTTTGTCTTGCTAAGGCTTATTTCATAGCTAAGATATTGTGTATCCATAATACACTAAATGTAATAATATTTTCACACTTTTTGCATAATTTGTCAAAATTACAACTTGATTGCAAATGACGGCCAATGAAAAAATTATGCCTGCAGTTTTTATTTACCTTGATTTGATTTTGTTTTCCCTAAACATCACTTGTCTCACATTTAATCTGATGCATGCTCTTCAATTACACTTTTGTAAACTTGGTACACAAGTACACTAACTTTTGAAAAAATAAAATAAAAAATAGAAAATAGAAAATAAAAAATAGGGTGGTAGAAATGACACCATAACTGTGGGACAGCCATAATTTTGAAACATTTATAGAAATAATTTTCACACAATAAATACTCAAAAAGGTTAGTTTTTTCACTCTTTGTTTGCATGATCATAGTTTAAAACATGTCATGATTTGTATTTTTATCATGGATTTTTTATTTTTTAATGTTGAATGTCTGGGTCTGGGACAAGGCTAAAACAACAAAATCTATATTAAAAAATGCGTTTGAAAAGCAAAAAAATAAAAAAATAAAAATAATACATAAAATAAAATAAATAAATAAAAATACACGATGAAGACCTAGTAACAAGTTTTCAAGTCAGTTTTAATGTGACCTTCAAATAATAAAAAAATAAAAATTAAATTTTTTTTTTTTTGAAATCTGTTATATAATGTCAATAAAAATCAAATCCTGGGACATGAAATTAACCAAAAACGTCAATATGACACACCTATTTGCCTTTACCTGATTATTTTTCACACAACTAGTGTTGACCTAAAAACTCACCTCCAAGCATGGTGGTCGGGCTGACGGAAGAGCGGCCAAACCGACTGGGCGTGGCTGTGGGTGTGGATGATTGTCCTGTGGGCGTTTCCCAGTCTTGTGATTTTGGAGAAGAGCTACGAAGAGCTCTGTCCCTACTGTCACTTCTGCCTTTATTTTCAACTAGAAGAGAAAGTAGTAGAGATTTCAGCATGCATTTTAAGAAACCAAATGCCAAGAGTGATTGTATGACTGGCATAAGCAAGAATACGGATTGCTGCACCTCTTCTGTCTATGTGCCTTGATCTCTGCGTATGTCTGTCTCTGTTAATATGAGAATGACCAAACAGTACCATACATGTGTGCTATAGTGCTGTACAGCAGTGCTGCAGTACAATATATGACCACAGGGTGTCACTACAGAGCCAAAATAACATGTTTGGAATAGCATACAACCATATTACCCTTACTACTTCTGTAGTAAGCAGCATGTATACTCTGCACAGAATACCTGTATTCTCAGATGACCTAATACAATATGCCAAATGTTCCTTATACAACAGCACACTTTGATGGGTACTTCTTCTCCCAGTGTATTGAATAAACCAGAAGGTAGATCAACAATTTTTAACATCTCCTTTTTGATTCATCATTTAGGGTACTGCAAGAAGTTAAGTCAGTTTTACACATACTTGGATTAAAAGCGCAAAATAGCTGTTTTTATCTCTGAGATCATAACTGGATGCTACTTGCTGAATAAAACATGCAATATAATGAGGTCAAGTGACAATGGTGAAGCCTAGTATTGTTTGTAATGTCTATGCATAATGCATACTGTTTCACAAACACTTTTTAAAAGAATAGTTAAAAGTATGCTGTAAGCAGTACGCAAGTATCCATTCTGAACATAGCCATTGAGCTAGCAAATGACAAAGTTGCTTTTGTAATAAACAAGGCTAGTATTAAATAAATATTGAAAATGAATAAAAAAAAGCATCTTTCTCAGATCTTCTTCTGTGTGTTTCTTTTTGCTTCTTTACATCTGTACCTTTACTGAAACTTTAATTGTTTTTGATGTCTATCCATCATTCACCTTTCTATTTGCCATTCCATCTCTCTCTTAATCTCTCTCTCTCTCCCTCCCTCTCTCCCCTCACAGGGAATCCATTAATAGTCACATTCATCACGTCTTTTGTTGGCTCTGAAGACATTAGGAAAATTGCTTTACTAACAGATGAAAGCTTTTCAATTATTTCAGCTGGCAAGAGTATCTGAATGTGTGTCCGTATCGTCTGTATAGACGTGTGGTTAGTAACATTGTCTGACACTTATGGGCATATGAATTGAAGGTGACATCAGTGTATTTCATCAGTGAGTGTAGTCGGGTGTGGGTGTGTGTATTGGACATATCCATATGCTAATACAAAGCCATGAGCTACTTCAGTTCATTTCAGTTCACTCTGCATTGCCACAATGTTAAAGGGCTAGTTTGCCCAAAACTATTCTCCCCTTCATGTTGTTCCAAACCTGTCTGTCTTTCGTTCTTCTGAGGAACACAACATTTTTGTTAACGAACATTCTGCATTCTTGTCTCATGTGATTTAACTCGCTAAAAACCGTACTACCTGTATGTTATCTCTCTAGAAACACACACACACATGTTGGTGCGGCTATCCTTATGAGGACTCTCCATAGACATAATGATTTTTATACTGTACGAACTATAGATTCTATCCCCTAACCCTAAATTTTTTTAAGCATTTTGAATTATGGGGACACTAGAAATGTCCTCATAAACCACATTTATAGCATAATACCCTTGTAATTACCAGTTTGTAACCTAAAACAAGGTCCTCGTAAACCACCCAATCCCCCCCCCCCCCCCAAACACACACACACACACATTCAGTTGTCTGGCCACGTCTGTTGAAATATTCCATTAGTCTGTGGTGTCCTGCTCCATCAGTTTCCATTTAATTAGTGTCCTCTGTCATTAATGTTGGGCACTAAGGCTAAGACTGCAGCAAATTTATCATATTTGCCTATTAACACGCACACAGTCAATGCCTGCATGTGGCCTGTTGAAACACTCTGCTGTGTGAGTGTGTGTGTGTGTGTGTGTGTGTGTGTGTATGAGTGGGTCCATTAGAGGAGGCAATTTGTGTAGGTGTGAACTGGCAATACTCTAGTCTTATCAGTGTTCACAGGGTCAGGTTGTTCTACGAGGTTCCTCAGCTTGCAGCAGCCAACTTAAGAAGCTGTTCCCTTCATCAAGTTAGAAGCAAATTTCATGCCAAATACCTTTTAGAAATCAGAGATAATATGCACATCCTAGCTCATAAACATACCACCTTTGACACACTTAAACAAGACGAAAAGTGACATCAGGAGAGAGACAGAACAGAGATGGGGAGGAACAGATGAGACTGGAACAGCCATTAGGAAAAACATGGGCACACACTATTGATGTCATAAATGAGAAATAGAAGTCATTGATGTCATGAAGGAGCTTTGGAAGTGATTCTTATGAGAATATCTCAGCTCTATAGGTCCTTTCAATGCAAGTGAATGGTGGCCAGACTGTTGAAGCTCCAAAAATCACATAAAGGCAGCATCACTGTAATCTCTATGACTCCAGTGGTTTAATCTATGTCTTCTGAAGTGATGCAATCATGTTGGGTGCGAAACAGATAAATATTTCAATCCTTTTTATTATAAGTCTCCACTTTCACTTTCACTTTCAGAATGTGAAATTGAAAGTGGAGATTTATAGTAAAAAAAGGATCTTAATATTGATCTTTTTTCACCCACACCTATCTTATTGCTTCTGAAGACATGGATTTAACCACTGGAGTCATAGGGATTACTTTTATGCTGCCTTAATGTGATTTTTTAAGCTGCACTGCAAAAAAATCATTTTCTTAATTAGTATTTTTGTCTTCTATTCCTGTAAAAATATCGAAATATTCTTAAAACATGATATGTTTACTTGACAAGCAAAATTGGCATAAGATATTTAGTAAGGTTTATGCTTAAACCAAGAAGAAAAAAAATCCGCCAATAGGATAAGAAAAATAAACTTGTTTTCCCTTTGAATTTATTTTTCTTACCCCTTTGGCAAATATTTTTTTTTTTTTTTTTTTAAAACATAAACCTCACTAAATTTAGTTAGATTTCTCTGAAAACAACAAAAACTGTCTTAAGCCATTTTGCTTTTTGGAAGGAAAAGAAAACAGTGATGTCATAAAATAACTATGGAAGTGATAGAAAACAGTGATGTCATCAAGGAATGTTGGAAGGAACAGAAAATAGTGAGGTTGTAAAGAATATTTAAAAGGAATAGTAAATAGTGTTAAAGGAGATTGTGTTGGAAGAGAAAACAGTTATGTCATAAAGGAGTTTTGGAAAAACAGAAAAATGTGATGTCATAAAATAACTATGGAAGTGATAAAAACAGTGATGTCATCAAGCAGCTTTAAAAAGGGACATAAAACAGTGATGTCATAAAGGAGCTTTGGAAAGAATAGAAAACAGTGATGTCATAAAGGAGCTTTGGATAGAACAGAACAGTGATGTCTTAAAGAAGCTTGGCAATTAACAGAAAGCAGTGATGTCATAAAGGAGCTTTGGAATTAATAGAAAAGGAAGCTTTGGAAAGAATAGAAAACAGTGATGTAATAAAGTATCTTTAGAAAGAAATTGAAAAGAGTGATGTCATAAAGTAGCTTTGAATAGAACAGAACAGTGATGTCATAAAGGAGTTTTGGAATGAATAGAAAGGGAAGGTTTGGAAGGAATAGGAAACTGTGATGTCATGAGCTTTAGAAAGAAATAGAAAAGAGTGGTGCCTTAAAGGAGCTTTGGAAGTAATGGAAAAGAGTGATTTCATAAAATTATTTTCAGTTGCATTGGAACCAGTTCTCCTGTTGAATGGCACATTCAGATAGCCAAACTGATCTGCCATCATGATACTTTTGCACAGATAAGCACTCTATGTCTCAGTAGGGCACAATGTAAGCACTCCTGTACCTCTAAATTATGCTTATGAATGCCAAACCCATTGCCATAATGATGAGGAAATATATTAAATGTGTGGGATCATTATTAGCATATGCTAATGTAACCTTAGAGTATTTGAACGTAGACACTTAACTATTAAACTATTCAGTGCTGCAGGGAAAGCACTATTAAATTTAGATGCATACATTATGCGTAACTGTAGATTACTGTCTGTTCAGGCTTATTTATAGCCAGTTATGGGCACTGTATGGTATATTAAAAACAAACTAATATGTCTTTTAATCTAGACTGATCCTTTACATAGATTCACACACACACACACACACACACACACACACACACACACACACACACGTTGGTGCGGCTATCATTCTGAGGACTCTCCACAGACATAATGATTTTTATACTCTACGAACTATAGATTCTATTCCCTACCCCTACCCCTAAACCTAACCCTCACAAAAAACATTCTGCACTTTTACATTTTCAAAAAAACATAGTTTTGTATGTTTTTTAAGCGATCTGAATTATGGGGACACAAGAAGTGTCCTCATAAACCACATTTATAGCATAATACCCTTGTAATTACCAGTTTGTAACCTAAAAAAAGTCCTCGTAAACCACCCAAACCCACCCACTCACACACACAGTGGCAGCCTGTTAATCTCACAAACTCCACACTCTGTCAGGCACGAAGCCAAAGTCACAGATCCGTGGAAGACATACTGACAGGAGGTGTTTGTGTGTGTGTACCTGTATAATGCCATTGCTGGACCTGACTGATTGACAGACTGTTGTGATTCTGTGTGTGTTTTTTATGTGCCTGTGTGTATGTGCATATGCCTCAGAAATGAGCTCACATTGAGGTATGAATAGAATAACAATAGAAAATCTAATCTACATGTGTTTGTGCATGTGTATTTTGAGGGTTCTTATCGACATGATAGCCTTGACTGATTAATTTCAAGTACGTCAGAATTAATTAATAACGATTTTAATCATGATTTGAAAGCTCATGAGAAAGAAATTCAACAACACTCTCTACACAAAAATCCAGCGACCTTCACAGTAAGCCAAACTATTACACAACAAATAATGATGTTAATTTGAAGAGGCTCCGTTTGGGGTGGGAGAATTTGGGTAATTTTCTCTCTCTCTCTCTCTCTCTCTCTCTCTGTCTGACTGTCTCTTGCTCTATAAGCACGTTGAACAGTCCACGTGTAGGTTGATTGCTCAATTTATAATCTGTGAACATCCTCAAACACATTTCCACACAGACATACCTGAGGTGATGATGGAAGTGGACTGTAGAAACAGGACATGAAAGCCATCTCTTCTCCACACACAGGGGAAAAAATAACACTTGAGAAAAAGTCCTTAGCTGCAGCTCTCAAGACGATTGCACACGCTCTTTAAACCCAATCAAGCTTTGCTCTCTGAGACAACACCGCTCGCTTTGAAGATGTAACTGAAAGAGCTACCTATCACCCCCAGATATCACACAGTCAAACCTTTATTTAACCATTCTAGCAAACTGCAGTATTAGCTTGGTTTAAAATCTGTGGATCCAATTGATTCATTTCACTTTTAGTATCTTTAGAAACTGGCATTTGTTTGATTGCCCTACTTAAAGACCATGCTGATCTGGTTTATGCTGGTTAGTGATGGTTTGATGTAGCTGGTTAAACAGGACACAAAGAACACCAGCATTCAAAACACAACATACACTGGTGACCTGACATTTATATATATGCATTTGATGGACGTTCTATCCAAAGTGGCTTACATTCAAGGCATATATTTTGCCAGTATGTGTGTTCTTGGGAATCAATCCCACAACTTTGGCTTTGCCAGTACCGTGCTAAAGCAGTTGAGCTATGGGAACGAGCCATGCTGGTCTTTTCAGCAGGATGTTGTAGGCTTAAGTATTTTTTCTAGATTGTTTATTTTCTTCTTAATAATACCCTACTGGTAAACCCTTGCTAATAACATGCTGCAGTCTTTTAAATGGCAAAAATGGCATTATATATCCATTTAGGGCCAAACGTATAAGACATGCTAGTGCTTTTTATCATGCTTTAATATAATTTGCTCTAATACTTTGGTTAACAATTATTGTATCTTTGAAGGAATATTCCGGATTCAAGCCAAGTTAAGCTCAATTGAGATTAATGTTGATTACCACATAAATACATTTTGACCAGTACCTCCTTTTCTTGAAAAAAGGCAAAAATCTGGTTTAAAGTGAGGTACTTAAAATGGAAGTGAATGGGCCAATCTGTAAAAACTAAAATACTCAAAAGTGTACCCACAAGATATCAACAATATGCATGTTAACATGATTTTAGTGTAATAAAATTGCTTACAAATGTTTTCTATGCAAAGTTATATCCAATTTTAAAACTTCGTTACCTAGATGATGTTACGACGTAAACCCTAAAACTAAAAAACAACCGTAAAACAATTGACACTCACCATCTGCTGACTCTTTGCTCTTGCGTCCTCCAGAACCTTTCTTCAGCATGTTCCGGCCAGAGGTGAACAAATTGCTAAGCTCATCTAATGGACTGGTGGGTGTACGACAACCCCGACCTCCTGATCCTGAACTTGACCCTCCTGATCCTGAAGCTGTGGAGACATTTTGCATGGAGCCCCCGTGCACGCTGGACGAGTTTGAGAGCCGCCCACTTCCGTGTGGAACTCCAGATGCACTGCGAGGGATTGTACCAGTCATGAGAGCGTCATATGGTGGGGGCCGTTTCAAAGTGAGAGGCGTTAGTGCACGACCCATACTAACAGGAGACGGGCAGGCGGAGTGGCTCCGTGGGTAACCGTGCGCTGCGGATGATCCCCCGTTTTTGTACTGCCCAGATGGCAGAGGTGGGGCAGAAGACCGTCCTGATGCTGTGATCGTCTGTTGCTCCTTAGTCTCTGCTGACTTCTTATGATGATGATGATGATGGTGGTGGTGGTGTTTACCAGACACCTGCTGAGCTTCCAGTGGTTGTCCAGGGTCTGCAGAAGTTGGGGATGCACCAGGTTTGCCATATCCAACGTTCTCCAGCACGGGCAGTTTGGTGACCTCTAGTGGAGTGAGAGGGGACTCATCAGAGTTGGGGGAATACTGGGCAGGCATGGGTGGAAAAACCAAAAGTGGGGGGCGATGGGAAAGCAGATTTGGGAAAGGGGCAGGAATGTCACAGAGTGCACCGCGTGGAGTGGTTGGTCGTGTAAGTTCTACTTCTGGCACCAAAGGAGTGGGACCTGTCTCCCAACGTAATTGGTTATGGTCTAACAATGAAGCAATATCATCATAGGTGGGATATTTCATTTCCTCATACACACTTTCACTTTGATCGTCCTCCTCATCGCCGGTGGCTCCGGCAATTTGACTAAAGTCTCGTAAAATGTTTCCAACCATTTCTATATAAACAGGCTCTGTCTCCTCGTCGGTGTCTGGGGCGGGGCTTTGATTCTGAGATGCCGACTTCTTTTTCTGTCGTCGTGGCAGAGAGGCAGACTTGGCCTTGTTTCCATGGTTTTGGATGTAGGACTCGTCAAAGGATGTGCTGAGCTGGGTGTTGGGGTTGCGTTTGGGTTTAGGCGGAGGCATGCGACGGTACTCCTCACTGCAGGGGCGGGATTTAGATGCTGTAGGTAAGAGAACAGAAATGTTTAGATTATGTCCATTTGTAATGTCACTATACATAAATACAAAAAATAGAAAAAATGTATGTTGCTTGCATAGACACATGTAGACCTTATTAGCAAATATTTAAAGATTTCTTGCTATATTTTCCCCTCTCATATGCAGATGTGTAAATATATGTAGACAGAGGCTCTGTTCCAAAATGTAGTCAGCTGCTTGCTGTCAACTGCCTAAATATGAAGCAGCAACCTTCTAAGGCAGCATCCTAAGCATCACTGAACCTCATAAATGACTAAATTTGAAATGCATGCAACACACAAATAGCATTCCTCACCCAAACCATATGAGAGACTTGACATAACGTAAATTGACAGATGCTGTCTTGTGCCAATTTTCACAAGATTTGATTTGTCATAAACATTGGACTATATTTTGTGGATGATACAGTACTGTACAGTCAGGGTTGGGAGGGTTACTTTTGAAATGTATTCCACTACAGATTACAAAATACATGCTGTAAAATATAATTTGTAACGTATTCCGTTAGATTATTCAAGGTCAGTAATGTATTCTAAATACTTTGGATTACTTCTTCAGCACTGGTAGATTTTTTCACTTGTTTTGACTACAAAAACTCTGCCAGTACAGTAAGACAAAATACACGTTAAAAATACATTCTCTGAAAATCCTAAATATCTTATGCAGTGTTGTTTCTAAAACAAGATAAATCAAACTGATCTTGTTTTAAGGATTTATAGATATTTTTACAGGAAAACAATAAAAAAATTATCAAGAATACGATTTTTGCCCTAATATCAAAGGTCTTACTAGAAAAAAAGAAATTATGATCCAATGTGAATTTTCTTGATAAAAAAATATGATCGTGCCTGGTAACATGTGCATGTAAAATGGCTAGAAATATCATTTTAGCTTAGCGTAAAGCTGACAATTTACACAAGGTTTATTTCTATTTCTTCTGCTCCAAACTTACTTCAAATTTACTTCTCTGTCTGCTCGTATGAATGTGACACATCATAAGAAAGTGTTTCACCGCTGTTCAAATGCACTTTGGAATGCATCATTTAGATGTATAAATGTTTTCCATCTGAAAGGACTAAATATTAAATGAAACAAATGACAATAAAATGCAAAGTAACCTCTTCAGTAATCAAAATACTTTTTCAATGTAACTGTATTCTAATTACCAATAATTTAAATTGTAACTGTAGTGGATTACAGTTATTTATATTTCGTATTTTAAATATGTAATCCCAATACATGTATTCCGTTACTCCCCAACCCTGTGTACAGTACAGTAAAGTTCAAAATTAAACAGAGTATTAGTAAAATGCTATTATAAATAATGTTGATCATCAGAGAACTGCCAGAGAAAATCTTTATTTAAACATCTAATAAAAGGGGTAGGACTAGTTATCATAAACGCAACGGGATGGATTGGTAATAACCATAAATTAATCTTACTCCAAAAACATCCATAATATAACTGTTTATTAAATCTTAGTATGAGCTAATAAACTATTAAACCAAATGATTATTTCAACTGAGACAATAAAAAATTGCAGTACAACTTATAGTCTATAATTTACATATACATCTATATTACCACACAGATATAATGACAATGCAGTATTCAGAATTTAATTATGTTAGCCAGTCTTTTGATTTGTGGTAAGTACAACCACAGATATGAAATGCTTTCAGAATTGTACAATTGTAAATAAATCCTTCTTGATGCAAAATTCCTGTGACTTCTCTTCTAAAACAGCAATTTTTTTTTTTGTTGCAAACTCCAAATAATGTTCTCTTCAAATGAATGTATAATGGCCAACATATTGAAAATATAACACCTAGGCAGTCAATTTATTATATGATGAACTGTTTCCACACTAAAGCAACTTATGCAGCACTCTGCAGCATCTCCTCCATTGATGTACATTCAAACAGGTCTCCTTGTTGACCATTCCAAGATGCTGGTGTGGTTGACGTATCCTGACCAGCCGAACTGATTCTTTTCAGTACTGGATGCAATACAATTTCTTGCCATCTGTCTGCCTTCTTGGATGAATGTATTCTGTTCTCTCTGTTCTGTTGCTCAGATTTTGGTATCTTATAAGGCAGAAACATTTTGCTACCTTCTGTTCTCAGCAGTCTGTAGGCAGCTTGCTAGGGTTTGGAACAGAGCTACTGTACAGTGTCTTTAAGTGCTTGCATTTTAGCATTGAAGCCAATAAGATAAGAATGTATGTACAGTAGTCAGGGTTGGGGAGTAACAGAATACATGGAATGGGATTACGTATTTAAAATACAAAATATTAGAACTGTATTCCACTACAGTTACAATTTAAATCATTGGTAATTAGAATACAGTTACATTGAAAAAATATTTTGATTACTGAAGAGATTACTTTGTATTTTATTGTCATTTGTTTCATTTAATATTTAGTCCTTTCAGATGGAAAACATTTATACATATAAATGATGTGATCCAAAGTGCATTTGAACAGCGGTGAAACACTTTCTTATGATGTGTTACATTCGTATGAGCAGACAGAGAAGAAAGTTTGAAGTAAGTTTGGAGCACAAGAAATAGATTTTTTTATCAAGAAAATTTACGTTGGATTATCATTTCTTTTTTCTAGTAAGACCTTTGATATTAGGGCAAAAATCCTATTCTTGATAATAATTTTTGTATTGTTTTCCTGTAAAAATATCTAAAAATCCTTAAAACAAAATCAATTAGATTTATCTTGTTTTAGAAACAACACTGCATACGATATTTAGGTTTTTCAGAGAATGTATTTTTAACATGTGTATTTTGTCTTACTGTACTTGCAGAGTTTTTATAGTCAAAACAAGTGAAAAAATCTACCAGTGCTGAAGAAGTAATCCAAAGTATTTAGAATACATTACTGACCTCGAGTAATCTAACGGAATACATTACAAATTACATTTTACAGCATGTATTCTGTAATCTGTAGTGGAATACATTTCAAAAGTAACCCTCCCAACCCTGACAGTAGTATACTGTATATAAGTGGATGAGGAAGAACAGCTTCCTCTAGTATCAAAATGAACCATGAGTTTATAGCATTTTGCTATGGAATTTAACAGTACAGCTTACATAGATTAGATAGTTTAGCAGTACAGTATTGCAGCTAGCAGTGTCATTGTGGCCAATACTTGTGTTAGCATAAAATACTAGCACTGCTAGCCTAGTCAGCATGCATTAACTTTTAAAGTGAGTGCAAACCCACAAAGCTGTATGGGGCTGTGCTGGTCCCATTACTGTTCCATTGTGTATGTTATTGTGTAGATGATACAGTACAAAAATTCCAAATTAAACAGAGTATGAGTAAAATGCTATTATAAATCATGTTGATCATCAGAGAACTGCCTGATGCTTTATTTAAACATCTAATAAAAGGATTTTGTGTATGTGGTCGCCTTTGATGCTTCTAACGTTTTATTCTTTCTGCTCTCATCACGTCCTCCACTGCTCTCCCTGTACGGTGGGTAATCCTGAATGCATGTGGTTATGAAGTGAGTTAATAGGCTTCTCCGAGGACTTTTTAGTGAGAATAGAGTTCAACACTCTGCTTGAGACAGGATTAATTATGCACAATTGAACTACCAGTGCTGAGAATCAAGGCAAGCTGGCCACACTCAATGTAACTGGTGTTGTAAGCTTGAAGAGATTTATAAGACGCCATGAAATCGCTTGTCAAGCACAGTTTTTATTCCCATTTCTATATTTTTTCTATTGAAACAGGAATTTTGGGTGGGAAGCTGTAGTTACATCCCAGCCATGAACCATAATTTGCTACTTGCTATTCAGGTGCAGGAGGCAGTAGGGAGAGGGACATTCTCATTCTAGAGGAGTAATCGACTAATCAAGTACTCGAATACTTAAATTTACAAGTAATCGAATGCTTTTTTTGTGGTTTAGAGTACTGAACTACAAAATTACTTGAAAATTCCTATCCCTATTCTAAAGAACATTTGATTGGACAAAAATCTATGTAGTGCAAGATAAATCATCAATATTTCTAATCTGTTCTCCTAGGAGAAAAAGACTTTCCATTTTAAATGTGTATATCTACTGAAACTTAATTTTGCCTACATTTAGGAGTACACTTGCATATAGATGACCTCAAAGCAAAAGAGACATGAACTAAGCTACAATTTTGATATCATGGGGTCTATAGATGGTTTATGACCCAAAATGAAAATTCTGTATTATTTTCTCACACTTGTTTCGTTTCAAACCTGTATGAATTCTTTCTTCCTTGAAACACAAAAGCAGATGTTAGGCAGAATATTAGCGACTGAAAACCTCAGTCACAATCCAGTTTCATTGTATGGGGTAGAGCAGCATCAACATTTCTCATGTGTTCCACAGAAGAAAGTAATACAGGTTTGGAACAACATAAGGATGAGTAAATGATGACAGGATTTTAATTTTTGAGTAAGCTATCCCTTTAAGATTTGATTTGTGAATGCGAGGAGAAGAGGTCACAGAAAAATCAAATACACACAAACAGTTTTATAAACATAGAGGAGGGCGGAGAGAAAGAACTCGTGTAAAGAAAACTAGGTCATTTTAATTTCATGAATGAATTTTGCTCTGTTTAATCATCTCAGTGGATGCCACTGTTTCCATTTCTCTTCCTTTCTCCCCCTCTTGTTTTCTCACACACTCACACTCCACCTTGTCATCATTCTTTATCATATCTACATCACCTCAACTGTGCTCAGTGAAAGGCGGCTTCACTGACCCGTTTCTTCTAGCAGTTTTAAGGGGTGGTGCGTGTTTGAGTGTGGCTCATGCCAATAGCAAGTGCAAGTGATAGTTATTGGGGCAGCAAGTGATGGATGCAAATTTTTAATCTCATGTAAAGCTGGCTGAAGCCATAATTACGTAATTCTCAAGAGACACAGTCCTGTGTGTGTGTGTGTGTGCGTGTGTGCGTGTGCGTGTGTGTGTATGTGTGTGTGAGTGAGTGAGTGAGTGTGTGCTTATGTTATGTAAAGGACAGGGGTTTAAATCAGCATTGTGGTGGAACTCTATGATACACAGTCAGCAAGAATGACAAAATTATTTCACTTATCTTTCAGTAAAAGACTGAGAGACAGAGAGACCCATGTGACAGAACAAGGACAGAGTAGACTGCATTCTCAGCAATTTCACACACACACACACACACACACACACACACACACACACACACACACACACACACACACACACAATTTTGATATTTACTTTTTACTTGTACACTTTGTGAGGACTTCCCATTGACTTTTTTCACTCTTAATTACTACACTCTAACCCTACCCCTTACAGACACCTTGTGGTTCCTTATGAACCTTTTTCTTTTTTTAACTAATGAGGATATCACAGGTGGGTTTAAAATGGTTTTACTGTATTTGTGGAAACATTTTAAGAAATGTACTAGAAAATATACTCAAGTATAGCAAAACAAGTACACACTACATAATGATCTTTTTCCTACCAGCATTCATCCTGCAAGTACATACATGTTAGATTATACCTCTCCATGCCCTATCTCTCTCACCCATCTATCCATCTCTTTCATTTCCCTACCTTTTCCATCCATCTCTTTCGCTCCCTTCTCTCCCCTCTTGTTTTCAAGTAAGAACATTTTAAAAGCTGGAAAACAAGTTTTCAGCTAACGACCCTGCATCAGTGTGAAGTGGCCTGAAAGACATTACTAACTACAAGACACCACCCCCAACACTGTAGGGAATCAACTGGCTGGCAACCTTAATGTGTTTTACTGTAGATTTTAAAAGCCCAGTCTCACCCCCCACACACACTCTGACCTTCACTTCACACAAACACCAACCCCCCCCCCCCCCCCCCACCCAAACCTGCACTTAAGGTCTGTGAAGAGGATGTGTGCCTGGACTTCCGGAAACAGAAGACAAGGAAAGCACAGGGCCCAGATGGTTTCACCCACTTGTCTAAATGCCTGTGCTGACCAGCTGGCCCCCATCTTCACACAGATCTTCAGCACATCACTGGAGCACTGTGAAGTTCCCAGCTGCTTCAAATGCTCCACCATCATCCCTGTCCCAAAGAAACCAAGATTGCAGGATTTAATGACTACAGACCTGTCACCCTGACGTCTGTGGTCATGAAGTCATTTGAGAGACTGGTGTTGGCCCACCTGAAGGACATCACTGGAGCATTTCTGGATCCCTTGCAGTTTGCCTATCGAGCTAACTGGTCGGTGGATGATGCAGTCAGTATGGGACTGCATTACATACTGCAACATCTAGACAGACCAGGGACTTAACCAGCTTTCTGACAGACAGGCAGCAGTTAGTGAGGCCGGGAAAATTCACTTCCAGCACATGTACAATCAGCACTGTGTCCCCCAGGGATGTGTGCTCTCCCCACTACTGTTTGATCAGTTTGATGGCTGTGACACTATGGTTGGCTGGAAAAAATATAGGGCACTGTGTTCCAGAGGGCAGCAGGTGCATGATGTACCTTCCTCTCAAAGCACATCCCTCCCTCCCTCTCTCTCTCTCTCTATCTATCTCTCTCTCTCTCTCTCTCTCTCTTTCTCTCTTTCCCTGTCCCTCCCTCTCTCTTTGAAGCAGAGTAACAGTGTTGTGCTGTTTTTCCCCATCAGAGGATTTGGCCAATTTTCTCCTCTCTAATCTAGTACACTAGATATAGTATACCAGATAAGATAAGATGTAGTGTAATAAGATCTGGGTTACCCACACTGTTTGGCAAATGTATTTTTATGACTGTTCGAGTCATTTGTGATTTCTGGATGCAGATTTCTAAAAATCATTTTGATTTAGACTGATTTGTTGATGAATTTGAAACTTTCTTTGAAAAGAATCGACTCAAAATGATTTGCTCACAAACTGGGCATCTTTATGGCTTTCAAACAAGTTTTACTCTACACAAGAACAGACGATTACAGTATTTTAGACTAGAGCATAATAAGAAAATTATACAGTATATTCACTGTAGAAATCTCAATGACTTTTAAAATTGTCTTAATTTTCATGGCTTTGCCAGACCTGGAAAACACAATTCTAAAATTCCATATTTCCTGGTCTTCCATGACCGTGGGAACCTTGTTAGCTACTAGATCAAGTGTAGTGTTTCATAACTAATATACTATATATGTTAATCTGTGTATGTGTACGTGTAACACAATGCATTTGTATTGATTTCCCTCTAAATTAGAGGTGAAGTATGGGGTGAAATAAGCCCTGCCACTGAGATATACAGCACAGGCCGTAGGGGCACCACATCCCAAATGTCATTAAGTTTAATATGATGCTGTTTAATGAATGCTGATCATGATTTATTTAGGTTTGTATGCATGCCAAAAGCTCTCTCTCTCTCTCTCATATATATATATATCTCTCATGTGTAGCAGAGATGCATGTATGCATTTGTGTTATCCCATGTGTCATCTACTCTATATATGGAACAAACATGTTCCCTTTTACAATAGGCCAACATATAGAGGAAAACACACTCACACACATGCAGGCCATCACACACACTATTGCTCTTTGGAATAAAATGGAAGAAGAGAGAGATAAAGTGTAGAAAGTGAAGGGTACACTAACATAAAAGTACCACAGTATTACCATTTCTTTTTTTATTTAGATATGTACCATGATAAATCATGTTTTTTGGACAATTACCATGGTAGTGCCATGTTTTTTTGTTTTTTTTACCATGTAAATACCATAGTTTACTCTGGTAAATATCAAATTACCATGATAATGGCAGGTTTTTATTTTTTATTTAAATTTTTTTAATTATTTTTTTTATTTTTTTTTACATATACCATGGTAATACCATGATATTATTTACCATGGTATATGAATATGGTAGTCATTCAGTACTTTACTATATATCAAAGTACAATGTTATTACCATGATTGTTTGCTTTGTCATGGTAGCATACCATGTTTTTTTTTTGTTTTTTTTTACATTTACCATGATAAATATGGTTAAAATACCATGGTAATAATTCAGAAATATGGTTTATATCAAAGTACCATGGTGATACCATGTTTTTGACATATACCATGGTAATACTATGGTATCCTTTAAAGTGCCTGGAAGAACCATAATGATATATGAATATGGTAATCATTCAGTACTGTGATAAATATCAAAGTACTAAAGTAATACCATGTTTTTGGACATGTGCCATGTTAATACCATGGTATTCTTTTAAGTATTATGGTATGAAAATGGTAATCATTCAGTACCGTGTATATATCAGATTACCATGGTATAACCAGCTGAAACCATCACTGTACTATGGTACCTCCACAGTACCACCACAAGGAAATAAAAGGGATAAGGTCATGGAGATGGAGAGAGAATTTCTCATAGAAAAAGGTTTTGTAAAATAAACCATATGAAAGAAAAAATACAGGTGCATCTCAATAAATTAGAATGTCATGGAAAAGTTCATTTATTTCAGTAATTCAACTCAAATTGTGAAACTCGTGTATTAAATAAATTCAATGCACACAGACTGAAGTAGTTTAAGTCTTTGGTTCTTTTAATTGTGATGATTTTGGCTCACATTTAACAAAAACCCACCAATTCACTATCTCAAAAAATTAGAATACATCATAAGACCAATAAAAAAAACATTTTTAGTGAATTGTTGGCCTTCTGGAAAGTATGTTCATTTACTGTATATGTACTCAATACTTGGTAGGGGCTCCTTTTGCTTTAATTACTGCCTCAATTCGGCGTGGCATGGAGGTGATCAGTTTGTGGCACTGCTGAGGTGGTATGGAAGCCCAGGTTTCTTTGACAGTGGCCTTCAGCTCATCTGCATTTTTTGGTCTCTTGTTTCTCATTTTCCTCTTGACAATACCCCATAGATTCTCTATGGGGTTCAGGTCTGGTGAGTTTGCTGGCCAGTCAAGCACACCAACACCATGGTCATTTAACCAACTTTTGGTGCTTTTGGCAGTGTGGGCAGGTGCCAAATCCTGCTGGAAAATGAAAGCAGCATCTTTAAAAAGCTGGTCAGCAGAAGGAAGCATGAAGTGCTCCAAAATTTCTTGGTAAATGGGTGCAGTGACTTTGGTTTTCAAAAAACACAATGGACCAACACCAGCAGATGACATTGCACCCCAAATCATCACAGACTGTGGACACTTAACACTGGACTTCAAGCAATTTGGGCTATGAGCTTCTCCACCCTTCCTCCAGACTCTAGGACCTTGGTTTCCAAATGAAAACTTGCTCTCATCTGAAAAGAGGACTTTGGACCACTGGGCAGCAGTCCAGTTCTTCTTCTCCTTAGCCCAGGTAAGACACCTCTGACGTTGTCTGTGGTTCAGGAGTGGCTTAACAAGAGGAATACGACAACTGTAGCCAAATTCCTTGACACGTCTGTGTGTGTGGTGGCTCTTGATGCCTTGACCCCAGCCTCAGTCCATTCCTTGTGAAGTTCACCCAAATTCTTGAATCGATTTTGCTTGACAATCCTCATAAGGCTGCGGTTCTCTTGGTTGGTTGTGCATCTTTTTCTTCCACACTTTTTCCTTCCACTCAACTTTCTGTTAACATGCTTGGATACAGCACTCTGTGAACAGCCAGCTTCTTTGGCAATGAATGTTTGTGGCTTACCCTCCTTGTGAAGGGTGTCAATGATTGTCTTCTGGACAACTGTCAGATCAGCAGTCTTCCCCATGATTGTGTAGCCTAGTGAACCAAACTGAGAGACCATTTTGAAGGCTCAGGAAACCTTTGCAGGTGTTTTGAGTTGATTAGCTGATTGGCATGTCACCATATTCTAATTTTTTGAGATAGTGAATTGGTGGGTTTTTGTTAAATGTGAGCCAAAATCATCACAATTAAAAGAACCAAAGACTTAAACTACTTCAGTCTGTGTGCATTGAATTTATTTAATACACGAGTTTCACAATTTGAGTTGAATTACTGAAATAAATGAACTTTTCCACGACATTATAATTTATTGAGATGCACCTGTAGGTGAGATGGTCTATTAGAAAACAAAAGAAAACATGAATGAGATAAAAGAAAGGATAACAATGAGCAAAACCAGAGGAAGGGTGCTAAAGTGGGGCGGGAAATAACAGCAAGAAAGTGAAGAAGGGTTGAAGGAGAAATAGGAGCTTGAGGGAGAGAGAGAAAAGGAGAGAAGAGGAGGAAGACAGAAGAGCAGACGTTCAGCTCTTTGAGGCTCCTGTAGGGGAATAAACCATTGCCCTCCAGTGTGGAAATCCCACAGAGCCTCAAGCTAAGTGAATCAAACACAATCAGATTATATAGGGAAAAACCCTCTCACATACACACATACTCACACTGCCTCTTTGTTTAGAGATTCTTATGTGTACATCAAAGCATCAGGATCCTATATCCTGTAAAGGTATATTCCCGGTAGGATATTAAAGCAAAAGAAACAAGGGGATGGAAAAAGATGGCTATATGTGTTTCATGTAGAGAGTGTTAAAAGTGTGTGTATGTGTGTAAGATTTGTAAAACATGAGACAATACCCAGAGCAGAGTATATAATGAATGTGCATATCCCTTACAAAACAGTACTGTGGTGGTACTATGGTACAATGATGGTATCAAATGGTAATACCATGGTACTTTGAGATATACCATGATGCTGAATGATTACCATATGCATGTACCTTGACATTTACATGGTACTCCAAGGTGCTTCAAAGAGTACCATGTCAAAAAAAAAAAAAAAAAAAAAATATATATATATATATATATATATTGATATTACCTTAGTAATATAGTATGTCAAAAAAACAAGGTAGTACAATTGTACTTTGTGGTACTTTTCTGTTAGTAATGTTTAAGGTTCTATACAATTTATTAAATGAGGTTGAATGCTTAAGGTTGAGTGTTCAGTATATATATAAATTAGGTTGTATGTTTGAGATTGAGCATACTATAAAATGTGGTTGAATGTTTGAGGTTTATTATTTGAGGTTGAGCAAAGTATACAATGAGGTTAAATATTTGAGGTTCAGCATAGTATAAATATAAATTGAATGTTCGAGATTGAGCATAATATAAAATGAGGTAGATTATTTGAGGTTAAGCATATTAGAAAAGAAGGTTGAATATTTGAGGTTGAGCATTCATGTACTATAAAATGAGGTTGAATGTTTGAGGTTGAGCATCCTATTAAATGGGGTATAATGTTTGAGGTTGAGCATAGTATAAAATAAGGTTGAATATTTGAGGTTGAGCATTCGTTAATATAGGTTGAATGTTTGAGATTGAGCATACTATAAAATGAGGTAGAATGTTTTAAATTGAGCGTACTATAAAATGAGGTAAAATGTTTGAGACTGAGTGTACTATAAAATAAGGTTTAATGTTTGAGGTTGAACGTACTATAAAATGATGTAGATTATTTGAGGTTGAGCCTAGTATAAAATAAGGTTACAAATTTTAGTTTGAATGTTCGATAAATATAGGCAGAAGGTTGAATGTTTGAAATTGAGCGTACTGTAAAATGAGGTTGCATAAGTTTGAGGTTTGAGTGTTCTGCAAAATGAGGTTGAAATTTTTTTCATGTTTATTGCCGCAAAATATGTAGAATGTGTTTGATGTCCAGTATATAGGTCGGATGTTTCGTTGCAGAGAACATCGTTGATGTTTTTGGGTTAACATACTCTAAATGAGGTTGAGTACATACTGTATATAAAATGAGGTCAAGTATTCAATTTAGGTTAGGTATGTTGTTATATGTGCTACTGCTTAGAATTTGAGAGTAAAGCACTGTCCTTTGAGTGAGATCAGTAAAGATCTGGTTTAGGGTTAAGGAAAGACTAATTTGTGCTTAATAGAGTGTGTCAGAACTGTGTGTGGAATAGTAAAGGACTCTGAACAGAGTCCAGTAGAGCATTTGTCCACTGTAGCACAACAGAAAAGACTTTTACTAGAAAATCGCCTACACAAGCACATTTAGCTTTGCTCCTAAAAAGGATGTATGTGAAAACTTGTTTCTTTGTGACTTGATTGACTCAAATTGCAATGCATTTGGGTATGCACATTCTTTGTACACTTAGCCACATGCTGTAAATGTGTCATAGGAAAGTGGATATAAATATGATCTATCTGTCTCAAATGCGTCTTGAAAGGCATTTACACTTAGTCTTTTCATGATTGGATAACTATCAGTAAAATGCATTAAGTCACTAAGTGCACTGTAAAAAGTGGTAACCTGCAATTGGTACCTTAAGGATTAAGTCCTACTTGATTAAACCATTAAAAATGACTTTTGTTGACATAACCTTTTGTATTCAAATTGTTCAGTCATATTAAATTATATGTTTGACTGAAATAAAACCAGTTAATTTAGATATTTTTTAGGTAATCTGACAAAACATGATTTATGGTATGTAAATACACCCTTATAAAGGCCTAAAGTAAAAAAAAATTGTATATTTAAACGATACATGATTTGTTCCACCAGTTTAAACTTTACTTAGGAGCAAAACGTAATACAGTATATGATCACGCCCCAGTAGTGTCTGAGTGTGGATTTGCGACTGTGTGTTGTTGTGTATGCATATCACAAGTTCATGATTCAAGTGTGCTGTCTACTGCTTCTTGACCTTTTAGCTGTGAACTTGTTTATACTGTATGAGACATCATCTGTGTTTTGGTTGATTCTGTCTGAAGCTGTCACCGCCGGTAAAATACTTTGACACGGAATGTTGCCCCCATTCATAATAACACTGCAACCAGCGAGAGAGCTCCTGCAAGCTCAAGGTGACCAGTCATAAGAGGACATAGAGTTGATGACACTTGTTCCTAGAAAGATGCTTGATTATATTTACAGTGGCAAGAAAAATATGTGAACCCTTTGGAATTACCTGCATTTATGTACACATTTGTCTCAAAATCTGGTTTGATCTAAGTTACAATAATGAACAAGCAATCTGTTTTAACTAATAACACACAAATTATTGTATTGTTCTTTGTACACATTGAATACATCATTCAAACATTCACAGTGTAGGTTGGAAAAAGTATGTGAACCCCTAGGCTAATGACACCACTTTGAATGTGATGTTTATATGGTTGATAAGAATTTTTTTTAGTGAGCATGGTACACACACACACAATTTACCATCACATTTTTCTGCCTCCTTCCCGCTCTTTCCTGTGCTAAACCCAGCATTGACGGTCTCTGAAGAAGTGCTGAGTTTGGTATTTGGATCTCGTCTGGGCTTGGGAGGGGGCTGTTTTCGGGACGTGGGGCTCCCCTCCTCCTCTCCCCCACCCACTGAGTGCAGAGACTGCGAGCGCACGGTGAAGCCCGGCCCACAGGGAGGAGGAACACGGTCCTGAGGGGCAGGCATCGTCATGAAGCCCATGCGAAAGTGTTTACCTGCATAACACCCTCCTTCCGTCACCCGGGCCACATCCTCACCAATCCTGTAGAAAGAAAGACATTTTAGTTTGCAATTATCACTAAGTGGCAAAATCATCTATGATATTTTTCTTAAAGGTGCACTTAGTATTTTTTTACCTCATAAAAAAGATTTACACGTAAAGAAGCGAATACTACTTTTGAAAATCTTTTAATATTAATACACTCACATGAGATGAAGACTCCATTCATATCAATAGCCTAATAAATGTTGTTTTATTTTACATGGAGCAGGTTGCCTCATGGGAGCTGACATGTTGAGAAAACATGACCAGCCGAGTATTACTTATTCCGTCTCTGGAACTGCCCTGTTATTGGACACTTTATCTCATGCAATAAATTAACCATGGCTGACTGTTAATTGGGTCTACAAGGGCATCAGTAACTTTTGTATAGTATAATATAGAGAGGACAGACAATGAGGGGGTGGGGGATTGTAAATAATACAAGCCAACATCGAACTTGCATTACCTGCATAAGCACCACTGGTCAACATGTCAAAGCATGTGTACTGACCACTTGACCATAGCCATGCCCATCTATGAACTTTTGACTCTGTATATATCCTTAAACCTGGATGGATTACAGTGTCCATCAGCTGAACTTCCCAGACCAGAGCAAAGTGAAGCAGATGTGATCACTGAACACAAGACAACAGCAGCACAGATGTTGATATTCTATACCAGTCCAACAGTCATTAAGGAAGACTGGCAAAGAATACAGCACAGAAACAAACACAAACATTAAACTGTATCCAGCAGGATCAGTGCCAGTTTAATTTAGATGGATCAGGGAATGATGTTTGTGGAGAATTAAAACCTGAAAAAAAATATATTATTATGTAAATAAGGCTATACTATACTATACTGTACTGTACTGTACTGTACTGTACTATTACAATACTATACTTTTCTATACTAAGCTACACTACACCATGCTATACTATACTACTGTATATTATATTGTGCTGCAGTGTGATATCCTACACTGTACTGTTCTATACTATACTTTGTTATAATGTGCTGCAGTGTGCTAATATAGATTGTACTGTTCTATACTATAGTATACTACACTTTTATGAAGTGTGCTTTTCTACACTGTACTATTCTATGCTATGCTATACTATACTATAATGCGATGCAGTGTGCTTTCCTACACTGTACAGTTCTATACCATACTATACACTATTATATACTATAATGTGCTGCAGTGTGCTATTCTACACTGTACTATTCTATACTATGCTATACTGTAATGTGCTGCAGTGTGCTATCCTACACTGTACTGTTCTATACTATACTATACTATACTATACTATACTATACTACACTTTGCTATGCTATAATTTACTATATTGTCAAAATAAAAGCCCCAGGTGGAGGTGAAGTAAACAGGACAGAAATATATTACTTAGAGAGAGAGAGAGAGACGCACAAAGTTGTGTGTGTTTGCGTCAGATTTATGTTGTGTTTTGTTCATTTGTGTCATTAAAAGTTTAAGTTGACTGCTCCGCCAGGAAGCGGTGGAGCCACTGCCATCAGCCAGGAGGCGGAGGAGCTGCTGACATCTGCCTGGGAGGCGGAGGAGCCCCCTGCCGTCCGCCAGGAGGTACGGTCCAGTGAAATCTTCAGGCATCACGGAGGACATCTGCACAGCTGGCTGAGGACCAGTCGACAGCGTGTTCGGGGACCAGCAAGCCAGTTTTTCTCTCTCTCTCTGTCTCTCCCGCTCGCTCTTTCCCTCTCCCCTCTCCCCTCTCCCCTCTCCTTCCCCTTGTCCTACTAGGATTCCCAGGAGGTGGGGAAGACAGGCCGGCGGAAGGACGGCCGAAAGGGCAACACCTCCCCTCCAGGAAGGGAGTGGGGGAGTAAGTCAGGCCGGCGGTTTCCCCAGCCTGAATGGGGCCTTGGGGGTTTGTGACGAGGAGGAGGGTGTGGCTGGGTGTTAACGATGGATGCCCGCCACTGAATCAGCCTAATCAGATGGGAGAGGGATAAAGAGGAGCCAGGGACACCAGTTCGAGAGAGAGAGACGCACAAAGTCGTGTGTGTGCGCGTCAGTTTTATGTTGTGTTTTGTTCATTTGTGTCATTAAAGGTTACGTTGACTGCTCAGCCGGTTTCCGCCTCCTCCTTGCCCATCTTGTGAACCCGTTACACTATACTATCGGATAAATCGTGTTTTTAGGTACACCGTGGCTATATTCACAATATGAGTGCCTAATTGTTTTAATAAAACAGATATGTAATACATATTTTAAGGGCACTTTTATTTATTTTTTAATTAAAACAATGATTTATTAAACAAATTTATTAAGTTCCATCCTTCCACTTGAAAATACAGTCCTTGACATATACTGTAAATATAAGGTTAATAGTTGGCCTCTATGGTTAATGCACAGTGCAATGCACAGAAGCTAGGCTAACAGGTGTTTCATGTCAAAGCTGTTACTGCAACATGTATTCTGGCATGGTTGTAATGCTGTATTGACCAGTCAGCATCCCGGACTGGAACTAGGAATTTAATAATATACTATTTATACCAAGGTAGGCCTTGCGTTTAAAGGATATTCTGTGCAGGACCACCAATATGGAGTATGATGATCTTGTGGTACATGATTTACATCTTGTTTCTTTGCCTAGATGCAGAATTCCTGTAGAGATTATTTAATTCCAATACAGCTTCTAATATACAGGTTTCATATTTTATTCCATATGCAGCCTTAAGAAATACAAATGTGACAACATATTTTGTGTCTGATGTGCAGGAATGTTACAGAGGAAAGACAAATTCACTTCATTTGTTCATCCATCTATCCATTCCCTCATAACTTCATGAATCTATCTTGCCTGAGATCATTTATGCGTAATTTAATTCAGAGCAATTTGCCTGGATTTTAGGATGATTTCTGCACTGAATAGTGGAGAAAAAAATTGAGTTAGTTTCATCTGCTTGTTCATGAGAAAGTACAAGAGAGAGTGAAATGGAGAGAGATGGAGAGAAAAGGGGGCAGTCAGTTCAGTTGCTGTCTTTCAATCTCTCTCTCACTCTCTGAGGAAAACTAATCATGCTAAAGGGCAGACAGGATTTACTCGCGTTGATTTTAAGTAACCATTCACTCACACTCTCTCTCTCTCACACACACACACACACACACACACACAAACACACACACAAACACACACACACACATTGTGGGTGTATAATCAAAGTCGAGGGTTGTTCGTAAAGAATGATTGAGCATCTGGTTTGCTGTCTGCCAACCTCACTGCACCAATGTCCCTCATCCCTCCACATCCACACATCCTCTCTATCACGCTCTTTCTCGTATCTTGTCTTTTTTTGTATCGTCTGCAGTTTTTCCCTCCCTTTTAGTGTTCACACTTCTCGCCAGTCTGAGAGGCCAGTAATTTAGTTACACCCCTTTTTCTTTCTTTTCACTTTTCATCCTCCCATTTTCTTTTGTCTAACCAAAGTAATCTTTTATCTGTTTCTTTTAGTCTCTTTATTATACGGTCAGTGTAGGTAAATTGGGACACTTTCTGATCATTTGTCTCTCAATCACACCTGTCTCTGTCGCTATTTCATATTTCAGAAGGACTGAAGAGAGGAATGTTGTCATTCCTCCCGTCACTCTCTTAAAGGGATAGTTCACCCAAAAATGAAAATTCTCTCATTTACTCACCCTCATGCCATCCCAGATATGCATGACTTTATTTCCTCTGCAGAACACAATTTTAGAAGATTTTTTTTTTCTTTCAGCTCTGTAGGTCCATACAATGCAAGTGAATGGTGACCAGACTATTCAAGCTCCAAAAATAACGTAAAGGCAGCATAAAAGTAATCCATATGACTCCAGTGGCTAAATCTATGTCTTCAGAAGTGATGAAGTCACTTTTGGTCAGATTTTTACTATAAATCTCCACATTCCTTTTCACATTCAGAATGTGAAAGTGAAGATTTACAGTAAAAAATGACTTAAATATTGATCTGTTTCTCACCCACATCTATTATATCACTTCTGTAGAACATAGATTTAACCATTGGAGATTACTTTTATGCTGCCTTTATGGATTTTTGGAGCTTCAAAGGTCTGGTCACCATTCACTTACATTGTATGGACCTACAGAGCTAAGTTGTTTTTCTAAAAATCATTTAGTCTTCATTTGTGTTCAGCAGAAGAAAGTCATACACATGTGGGATGGAGTGGGGGTGAGTAAATGATGAGAGAATTGTAATTTTTGGGTGAAGTATCCCTTTAAAAGCTTCCACATCCCTTCGTTATTCTCGGAAGAATATTGTTTGGTATTGTTTCAGTAACATACTAATTCATTATGGTGACTCGTTCACCGCACAGAGAATGGTATAATGGAATTTCGCATTAGCACACTGTCTACTATATAAACACCACACTTATAATCATAGATAAGGAACTGCAGGTACAAAGTTTTCAAGAGTACAATGGCAAGTTCTGTACAGAAGTGTCATGTCTACTATATACAGTGTTGCCATGGTCATGAAAAAGCTAGAAAAATCAGGGAATTATAAAACAGTTTTCCAGGCCTGGAAAAGTCATGGAAATTTCTATAGTTAATATGTATTTTTCTAGTATTTCCTATGCTCTAAAATATCTTGTCTAATAGCTAGATATGCTCTTGTTTAGAGTAAAATTTGCTGGCAAGCCATTGTGATGTTCGATTTGTCAAAATTAATTGGGAACCCTGTAAATAGCAGTGTTCTTCTGGACTGTGGTGGGGTGACATATCAGAATCAGAAGAATCAGAATCAGAATAAGCTTTATTGACAAGTGTGCTCACGTACACATGGAATTTTTTTTTTTTTTTTTGGTGATAGGAGAGACAAGTGCACACAGAACATTACAGTGAGACACAGAATATAAAACAATGTAAGAGTATAAATAGACATACAAAAAAATAGGACATATAACATAGAATGGCGTATGTACATGTGCAAGTGGTAATATATGTGCAAGGTATGGGTATGTACAGTTATTGAATTAAATATGAGGGAATTTACATATGTACATGACACATTTATACATTATTGCACTGTCCTGAATTCCACTATCATCTCCTCTGTTTTGAGCATCAAGTCAAGTCAACCTTTATTTATAGAGCACATTTAAAAACAACAGAAGTTAACCCAAAGTGCTTTACAGATCAAACAAACAAAATATATAAAACAGACTGATTTAAAGTTAAATATAAGACATAATAAAATAAATAAAAACATTTAAATACAACAACATGTATTAATCCACTTCAACCTATTCGATGATCTATTCAAAAGCTACAGAATAAAAATATATTTTTAAAGAAGATTTAAAATGGCCTGTGATGAAGCTGACCTCACATGGAAAGGGAGACTATTCCATAGATTAGGAACTATCACAGAAAAGGCAAGGTCACCCTTAGATCTATAGCGGCAATGAGGAACCTTCAATAGAAGTCAGAAGACCTGAGCACTCTGGTGGGGGAGTAAGGGTGTAGAAGGTCACTGATATATCGGGGCACGAGACCAGATAGTGCCTTGTAGACAAAAATCAGAATTTTAAAATCGACCCTGAATTTCACTGGAAGCCAGTGAAACCGGGGAAATGTGATCCCTCTTTCTTGACCCTGTTTCACTGGAAGCCTAGCTGCCGCGTTTTGAACAAGCTGTAGGCGGGATAACGCAGTTTGGGGCAGACCAATGTACAATGAGTTGCAATAGTCTAACCTTGATGAAATAATTGAGTGGATCACAATTTCCAAGTCTTTATGGGAAAGAAAATGTTTTAGCTCAAGGTTGTTGTGACCGCACCAGACAGCCATCTATTCAACCTCCCGTCTGTATGCAGACTCAACACTGTCGTGGATGAGGCCAATGACCTTGGTGTAGTCTGCAAACTTCAGGAACTTGACAGAGGGGTCCTTTGCAGTGCAGTCATTCGTGTACAGTGAGAAGATCAGTGGAGAAAGAATGCATCGCTGTGGAGCTTCTTTCTTCTTCTTTTCCACCCATGCTTAGGAGCGTATTGGGAGAGGAGACTTATCCAGCGGGTGTGATCAGTGGCGAGGTCTTCAACTTCGTCCCAGGAGACCCTGAGGAGCACCAGTGCTAATAGTGAGGGTCCCGGATGTGATTTTCCCCAGTCTCACTAGCTGCTGCCTATCTGTCAGAAAGCTGTTGATCCACCGAAAGATTGTGGTTGGCATGGAGAGCTGGGTCAGTTTGGTTGAGAGAAGATCAGGCATGATGGTACTGAAGGCTGAACTGAAGTCCACAAATAGGATCCTTGCATAAGTCCCAGGTTTGTCGAGGTGTTGCAGGATATAATGCAGTCCCATGTTGACAGCATCATCCACAGTTTGCTCGGTAAGCAAATTGAAGGGGGTCTAGCAGGGGTCCAGTGATGTCCTTCAGGTAGGCCAAAACCAGTCTCTCAAATGACTTCATGACCACAGACATAAGAGTGACAGGTCTGTAGTCATTAAGTCCTCTGATTATGGTTTTTTTTGGAGACCGGAATAATGGTGGAGCATTTGAAGCAGCAGGGAATTTCACACTGCTCCAGTGATCTATTGAAGATCTGTGTGAAGATGGGGGCCAGCTGGTCAGCGCAGACTTTCAGACAGGCAGGTGAAACACCATCTGGGCCTGAAGCTTTCCTAGTCTTTTGTTTCCGGAAGACCCAGCACACATCCTCCTCACAGATCATAAGTGCAGGTTGAGTAGTAGGAGGAGGGTTCCAACAGGTGTTGGTGTGTGTGTGTGTGTGAAGTGAAGATCAAAGTGGGGGAGGGGTGTGAGACTGGGCTTTTCAAACCTGCAGTAAAACACATTCAGTTCATCAGCCATTTGTTGATTCTCTACAGAGCGAGGGGGAGGTGTCTTATACTTGATAATGCTTTTCAGACCTTTCCACGCAGTTGCAGGATCATTGGCTGAAAACTGAGTTTTCAGCTTTTCAGAGTAGCTTCTTTTAGCCACTCTTATTTCCTTAGTCAGTGTGTTTCTGGCCTGGTTGTACAATATTATATCCCCACTTCTGTAATCATCCTCTTTGGCCTGACGAAGCTGCCTAACTTTTCCTAAACCATTGTTTATCCTTATTGAATGATCAAAGTGTCCTAGTGGGATGCACATATTCTCACAGAAACTGATATATGATGTTACAGTATCTGTGAGCTCATCCAGGTCTGTGGCTGCAGCTTCAAAAACACTCCAATCAGTGCAGTCAAAGCAGACTTGTAGTTCCAGCTCTGCTTCATTAGTCCATCTCTTTACAGTCCTTACTACAGGCTTAGCTGATTTTAGTTTCTGCTTGTAGGTCAGGAGAAGACGAACCAGACATGATCAGAGAGTCCTAAAGCTGCATGTGGTACAGAGTGATATGCATTCTTTACAGTGGTGTAGCAGTGGTCCAGTATATTTCTTTCTCTGGTGGGGCATGTGTTGTGTTGTTTGTATTTTGGCGGTTCACAGGTGAGGTTAGCTTTATTAAAATCTCCCAGAATAATGATAAGAGAGTCCGGTTGTTGTTGCTCCGTGTCTGTGATGTGATCAGCCAGCTGCTGCAACGCTGCGTTCACGTATGCTTGTGGCAGGATGTACAAACTCACCAGAATAAATGAGGAAAACTCCTGCGGCGAGTAGAAAGGCTTACAGTTGGTGAAGAGCACTTCTAAATTAGGACAGCACATCTTCTTCAACACTGTTTCATCTGTACACCAACTTTCGTTGATGTAAAAGTATGTTCCACTGCCTCTCGTCTTCCCCGATTACACAACGTGATCCACTCTGAACAACCTGAAGCCCGGCAGATTTAGCTCGCTGTCAGGGATGGCTTCATTCCGCCAGGTTTCCATGAAACACAAAGCAGCAGAATTAGAAAAGTCCTTATTTGTTTGAGTGAGCAGAAGCAGTTCGTCCGTTTTGTTGGCGAGGGAGTGGACATTCGCCAGATGAATACTTGGCAGCGGAGTCCGAAATCTGCGTTGACAAAGCTTCACAAGCGTGCCGGCGCGCTTCCTTGCGCCTCCAATTAAGATGTCTAATAAAACGTCCAAATAATCAAACACTGGCAAAAAATGCTCCGCAGAATATTCAGCAGTTCATCCTTGGTGAAACTGATCGGGGAAGAGTGACAAAAAACATGACAAACAAACAAAAGTAAAAAAAAACACTAGAGAGCTCCACACTGAAGCAGCCATCCACGGCGCCATCTTGTAAAAAGCATAAAAATCTTGTAAAAAGATTTTCTTTTTTCTCTGTGCCATCTTGTAAAAAATCTTGTAAAAATGTTGGTGTCTTTGAAGCTGGTTTTGTTTGTTAAGGGTTAAAGGTCATGAGAATAGTGGTTAGTGGGTCACAGCTTGGATTTCCTCTGCTAATGGATTTAATGGACACAGTTAGCAGTGACTAGTGTGTGTGAATGTGTCTGTGTACTAGATACACAGAGGATACATTGTTTTGCATGCTACTTTGGACACAATTTCTAACAAGCAGATTCAATGCAATTGCCATATTGACAGTTTTGTCCTGACATTTTCTACTGAAATATTTTTCTGTGAAATCCAGGTGTGACTGATACAGGTGTGTGTGTACATAGCTGTAGTTTGCAGACAAATTTGTCTGACAATACCTGACCTTTCAGGACATTTGGTGACAGACTAATTTGCAAAAATGATTAATAAATAAATAAATAATATGCAATATCCAGAAAATGTAAAAAGCATAAGGGTTTGGGGTACTGTTAGTCTGTAGTGTCTATAATGAGCATCTGCTATATTGTGGGTGATATAGCCTGAAAACTGCTTTAAAAAAAACATACTAAATACTGTCTTAATTTAAAAAAAATAAATAAATAAAAAAAAGGGTTTGTTTGAGGGTTAGGTTTAAGGGTTAGCAGACAGAAAATATCATTAGCTCAGAATAAAAACAATTAAAGTAAATGGAAAGTCCCCACCATAATATAAAATGTGTTTGTGCAGTGTTGTGTTATATTTGTCTGTATTGATCAGAGCTCAGTAAATAAACTTCTGTCTCTAGTATCAACCTCTCATCCCTTCATCCATCTCTCTGATGTTTATCCTGCAGTCTTTTTTTCTGTGCTTTTCCAGTTTTTGTAATTCTTGTCAGCCTATCTGTCTTTTTTGTCCTTTTCACGTCCTTTGTCTTGTCTTGTGCTTTCTTCCAGATATAGCTCTCTGGGGTAATATGTTTTCCTCCCTGTCATTTACTCACCCTTATGTTGTTCCAAACTCTTATGACTTTCTTTCTACTTTTGAACACAAAAGATGTTTTGAACACAAAAGGAATGACAGCCTTGGTCACTATTCACTTTTATTGTATGGAAAAAAAGATGCAATGAAAGTGAATGTGACTGAGGCTGTTATTCTGCCTAACATCTCCTTTTATGTTTCATGGAAGAAAGAAAGCCATATGGGTTTGGAATGATATAGCAGTGAGTAAATGATTACAGAATCTTCTTGAATATTCAGAATATTCCTTAAAAGGGATAGTTCACCCAAAAATGAAAATTATCTCATCATTTACTCACCCTCATGCCATCCCAGATGTATATGACTTTCTTTCTTCTACTGAACACAAATTAAGATTTGTAGAAGAATATTTAGACTCTGAAATATTTCATACAATGCAACTGAATGGTGACGAAAACTTTGAAACTCTAAAAAGCACAAAAAGGCAGCATAAAAGTAATCCATACAACTCCAGTGGTGAAATCCATATATTCAGAAACTGATCAATATTTAAATCCTTTTTTACTCTAAATTCTCCCTGCCTACTAGGTGATATGCACGAAGAATGCAAATTGCCAAAAGCAATAGAAGAAGAAAGTGAAAGTGGAGATTTATAGTAAAAAAGAACTTAAATATTGATCTGTTTCTCACCCACACCTATAATATTGCTTCTGAACATATGGATTTAACACCTGTAGTCTTATGGATTAGTTTTATGCTGCCTTTATGTGCTTTTTGGAGCTTCAAAATTTTGCTCACCATTCACTTGCATTGTGAGGACCTTCAGAGCTGGAATATTCTTCTAAAAATCTTTGGCTGTGCTCAGCAGAAGAAAGAAAGACATACACATCGGGGATGGCATAAGTGTGAGCAAATGATGAGAGAATTTTCATTTTTGGGTGAACAGTTCCTTTAAGAAAAGATCTTCTCTATATTCTTCGCCATTCCTCTTTGCAGTTGTTGTTTACATTAGGTCGTAGTGACACTGTTGTCATATGTTAGCATACACAATTCTATTGAATGCAGTTTGCGTTGGAGATTAAATTGCTTTCGGGTCTCTGACTGCTGCTATGGCAACCATGTCAAATCTAATATTAGCCAATCTATTTAACCTGAATTATAAATAATATCGGAAAGCTGTGCCAGACAGTTCACCCCCTCTCTGTGTAACACAGTAATGATATACACCTGTCCAAGTATGCACACCAATGTAGAGCTTTACTGGTTGTTTAGATCAGTGTTACTATCAGAAATAATTAATAATTATTTCTTTAGTTATTAATTAATAATTAAATTAATTAATTGAATCTAACTCATTAAAACCTCATATGGGGCTCCAGTAAATGTAGTGTGCTACGTTTAGGAGCGGGTTTGGTTATTAGCAATAATTAATAATTATCAAAGACAATTATTAATTATTAAAATCAATAGAACATTGATGAGAATCAATGTTAGCTTTTTTTAATCCTTTAAATCAACAATTATCAAAGATAATCGTTAATTGTTAACATCAATGACACATTAATTAAAATTAACACTAGCTTATTGATCATTCAAATTCAACAATCATCAAAGATAATTATCAATTATCAAAAATCAACAGAATATTAATAAGGATTAACATTGACGGGGCACCACCCTGGGATCAGGGACTAATAACCAGATAGTAAAACAGTCTCAATATTAGATTGTTTTCTTAGGAAAATCGACATCCGAAGAATATTGATTTTCGGGGAAAAAACAATGAATGAAGGCTTGAATCCGAGCACTGACATCCTGTCAGCATGACACAGGCGTATGCAAAACAAACCAAAACACTTCTCTTTGTAATATAAACAAAGTTTATTTATGCAGTAATATCAACTAATAATTAATACAATGCAGTCAATAAACTTCCGACTTACAACTACAAACTAAACAGTGATATGATTAGATATGGAAATCAAAATAATCCTATAACATATGAGGGTGTGTGTGTGAGAGCGAGTGTGTGTGAGTGTAAGGAGGGACGCACACAAAATGGTGGACGTGACTCTCGTGGAGAGTATGTCACGCGAGACTTCCGGCCAGGGAGAGAAACCAGTCAATGGCGTCTACCAGTTACCACGTGTATTCGCTTGTATGATAGCTTAGGGACAAAGCTGAGCTTTAGCACGAAGCTATCTACGAGCCAAAAATGTGTGCCAGAATGTTTGTGAGGGGTCGTGTGTGTGTGTGGTTAGTACGAGAGAGAGAGAGAGAATAAGGTGACGGCCCTAAAGCCGATTTCGTGATCGTGGGAGAGAAAGCAGCTGTTAGTTTATCGCTCAGAGACGCGGTGGACGGCTCGTAAATGTCCCACGTTCTTTGACACTTTAATGGATAAACTCAGTTTGCCGGTCTCACCCACGATGGTGAAAATGCACAACAGTCCAATTTGGTTGGACCACAATACAGCAAAACAAATTCGTGATAATTAATACCCAGAGAATTAATAATGAACGGACATGGCGGTCCGTAAACTGTACAAGCAAAAAACCTTGAAACACAAGAATAACACACTATAATATTCTATCTCTGCCCAGACATAAACCTCTTACTTGAATCGCATGAGGATGCAGAATGTGTGTTCATCCGTCCTTTAACTCAGACTCGGTTCCTCGAAGCTTGGGTGATGACGGGAGGCCGTTTCCTCGCTCTGTTGGCGGGCACGGCTGCTGATTCTCGGCGGGCTGGCGGAGAACTCAGAAATGTCGACTTGATTGAAGATGGAAGAGAAATCTTTAATCTCTTCACTTCTGCAGGCAAATGGATGAAGATGCGGATTGCTCGGCGGTCTCCTTCGGATCCGTTAGAGTGTTCGGTTGAACACAGAGTAATCTCAACTCGTCCAGCGAGATGGAGATTGTATGGCCACAGTTTCAAGTCGGACGTTACTTCCTTGTGCCACAAAGCTGCACCTGAGAGCAGCGATGAGCTGCGTCTACACATTGCAAGCAAAGTTGCTGGAAGCAAATCCTGGAAGCATTTCAGATGTATTTCCACTCCTGATGATGTCATGGTTGAGGTGTGTTCTGTTGTGTGCCTCATCCAGTAGGAGTTGAGAGTTCGATCCTTTAGTGAGCAAGGCTTCATGGGATTTGTAGTCTGTTTTGAACTCCCTTAGTTTGTTTTTGGCGTGGTTTTTATCAGTAAGATTTACGACTTGGTATGTGGGGGCCTGAGTTAGGTTTTACGACTGTGTTAGGCCTGCCTTTGTCTTCTATCTGAATACATGAGGCCCAACACTAACTAACCCTAACCCACACATACTGTACTCGCTACCTGCACAAACACCACAAGAATGAAAGGTTGCTTGATTTCTGCCTTATTTGCTGTGTGTAACACAATATGATTGACGTGTGTATCCTCATGTAGATTTTAGATGTAATGATGATCTTAAATAACATGCACTGAGCACTTTATTAGGAACACTATGGTCCTAATAAAGTGCCCGATGTGGTCTTCTGCTATTGTAGCCCATCTGCCTCAAGGTTTGATGTGTTGTGTATTCTGAGAGGCTATTCTGCTCACTACAATTGTACAGAGTGGTTATCTGAGTTACTGTAGCCTTTCTGTCAGCTTGAACCAGTCTTGCCATTCTCTGTTGACCTCTCTCATCAACCAAGCATTTTCGTCCACAGAACTGCCGCTCATTGGATGTTTTTTGTTTGTGGCACCATTCTGAGTAAACTCTAGAGACTGTTGTGCATGAAAATCCTAGGAGATCAGCAGTTACATGTCTGGCACCAACAATCATGTCATGGTCGAAATCACTGAGATCAAATTTTTTCCCCATTCTGATGGTTGATGTGAACATTAATTGAAGCTCCTGACTGTATCTGCTTGATTTTATGCATTGCACTACTATTGTCGTGCAACATTTGTGAGTCAGAGGAACACAGTTTTGAACCAGGCTATTACAAATGTGCTTAAGAGGAATATATTTGAGCACTCCACGGGAAGAAAGGGGATCTGCGCAAGTTTTGTGAGGTTTGTGAATTAAATCTATTTAATCGATATATCCACATATTTGCAGACTGTATATGATAGAAGTTTTATTGATAATAGACATCGGTCTATTATTGTGGTAACACGATGGCACATAACAACAAATCTAACTGGGTTTGGTCATTTACATGTCTCAGATGGCTCCTTCAAGTGCAAGCAGGCGATTGCTGGTGCCATCCCGGCTAAAGAAACAAATCGGCCAGACGGGAATACCAAATATTGGCCAATTTACCAGCCTCGCCGATATATCGATTGACCACTAGTCACAATAGATTAACATTTGTACCTATAAATTCAGATTAAATCCCAATCTGATCATATTCACATTAGTTTTAAGCCTCATGAACGCACACACACACCAAACACACACAAGTGTAAGGTTAGATTTGTGTGTGATGGAACAGGATTTGTGGCACTAATTAGGTCCTTAAAGGTCATCAAATCCAGATTTTACATTTGTTCTATTGGTTGTGTGGTATTGCATGGCTTTTCCAATGTGTGTGTGTGTGTGTGTGTGTGTGTGTGTGTGTGTGCAGGTTTAAGTGGTTTACGAGGACTTTTTTTTTAGGTTACAAACTGGTAATTACAAGGGTATTATGCTATAAATGTGGTTTATGAGGACATTTCTAATCTCCCCATAATTCAAATTGCTTAAACATACTAAACAATGTTTTATTGAAAATGTAAAAATGCAGAATGTTTTTTGTGAGGGTTAGGTTTAGGGGTAGGGTTAGGGTTTGGGGATAGAATCTATAGTTCGTACAGTATAAAAATCATTATGTCTAGGGAGAGTCCTCATAATGATAGCTGCACCAATGTGTGTGTGTGTGTGTGTGTGCGTGCGTGTGTGTGTGTGTGTGTGTGTGTGTGTGTGTGTGTGTGTGTGTGTGTGTGTGTAAAAGACAGATAACAGTTGAATGACACATGCAAACCTGTCTTTTGTTTTGTGTTTTGAGGAAGTGAGTGTGCATGTGTCCTCAGGGGGGAGCAGTCTAAATTTAGTGACGAGAGGGTGAGGAGGACCAAACCCACTGTTGCCATAGAAACTCACCCCTCTGTCTCCATGGTGACAGACCTCGGTTTTTTCTCTCTCTGAGCTGAGGAGGTGTGACTTAGCTCCTCCCACTGTAAATGTTTATGTTTGTGTGTGTGTGTGTGTGTGTGTGTGTGTGTATGTGTGTGTGTGCTGATCCTCTCTGTTTTAATTCATGAATTTATATTAATGAAGTTTAATGTGTATTATGTAATCCTGATTGATTAATCTCGCTAAGAAAATCTCACAGGAGCGAGACAAACCCACAGATGGACTCAGTGACTCTCTCTCTCTCTCTCTCTGTGTGTGTGTGTGTGTGTGTGTGTGTGTGTGCTGTCATTGCCCTTCTCTCCACATGAAGAAGACCCCACTCACGCCCCATTACAGCGGTAAGAGTTTCTCAAGCTGTATGAAAAGAATGCCAACACTCAGACAGAGTGAGAGACAAAGAGAAATGCTTAGGAGGAAAGATCAGCTAAGGTTCAATTACAGGGTGAAACTTTCAATTTTAATTTAAAGTTGTCTTTAAATATGGCAGTTTACATTGTTCTCAATTCCATGAATTCCCTTAAATCACACACACACACACACACACACACACACACACACACACACACAAAGAAAAAGCCCAGCAGCAGCTGGGAACCACGCAATTGTCAATGACGCAATTGAGTCGGTCTCCCTAAACTCTCAAACTATTTATTTACATATACATGTATTCATTTGGCAGACGCTTTTATCCAAAGCGACTTACAAAAGAGGAATACATTATAAGCGAATCATCTTAAGGACACAGTGGTATGGAAAGTGCTCTATTACAATGTTTCACTAGCATCAGAATAGTAGTATTCAAGACAGATTAAAGTGCAACAAGAATTATTTTATTTTATTTTTTTATTTAGTGACTGGTTAAGTGCTCATGGAAAAGATGTGTTTTTAGTCGTTTTTTAAGACAGAGAGTGAGTCTGCTTCATGGATGGCATTGGGAAGGTCATTCCACCAGCGTGGTATAATGAAACCTAAAGTCCGGGAAAGTGTTTTGGTGCCTCTTTGTGTTGGTACAACAAGGTGCCGTTCCTTAGCCGACCGCAGGCTTCTAGTGGGCGAGTAGCTCGGCATAAATGATTTTAGGTATGCTGGAGCAGACCCAGTGACTGTTCTGTTTGCCAGCATCAGTGCCTTGAATTTGATACGCGCATCAACCGGTAGCCAGTGGAGAGAGACAAGGAGTGGTGTAACATGCGCTCTCTTTGGTTCATTAAAGACCAGACGTGCTACTGCATTCTGGATCATTTGCAGGGGTCTAATTGCACATGCAGGGAGACCTGCAATGAGAGTGTTACCGTAGTCCATTCTAGTTATGACAAGTGACTGAACAAGAAGTTGTGTGGCATTTTCAGAAAGGAAGGGTCTTATCTTCCTGATATTGTAGAGTGTAAATCTACATGATCTTGCTGTCTTTGAGATGTGGTCTGTGAAATTGAGTTGGTTATCGATGGTTACTCCTAGATTTCTGACCATTTTGGAGTAGAGGTACATATTTATTTGTATATATCTAAATATTTTGCAATATACTTTAAAGGTGCACTCAGTAATTTTTTCCTTATTAAAAAAGCTGTACTCCTTAAGAAATGAATTGTAATTTTGAAACATATTTATAAAATCATGACCAATCACATTAAAATGAAGATTCCAATCACATCAGTAACCTTATAAAAGCTGTTTTATTCTACATGGAGAGGGTCCGCACAAGGGGGCCGCCATGTTATTATCACATGACCAGCTGCATACTACTCGCTTAATCTCAGTAACCGCCCTGTTATTGGATACTTTCACTCATGGATTAAATTAATAATGGCTGACTGTGAATTGTGAATTTTTATATTGACATCTGTAACTAAAAACTATTGCATTTGAATGATGCTGCATCCAGGCCACAAGGTGTCAGTGTAAGTCTAAGATGACATGAACAAAAAGTTTCTGAGTGCATTTTTAAATATATTGATTCTTATAATCAACAGTTTAATTCGATTATGTCATTCATAGGGATTGCTTCATGGGATTGTAGTTCAATCCCCTTATTAAAGACGTTTAGTACACGGTCTTGTATTTTGTCTTTGTAGTGATGAGGGCGTGGTTAAGCGCCAGTTTGTGAATAGAGAGCGAGATCAGGAGATGAGAACGGTAAGGATTATCACCTGGCAATGATTGTCTCTAACAGCTGTTTGTCATTGCAGTGAGAGTGGATATGTCCTTTAAGAGTGAGCCAGACGCCAGTCCAGACAGAGAGTGACAAGACACGAGCTGGAGAAAGACTCTATTGTTTTATGTCCGCTGAAAAGTGGAGTTCTGAGTGCGACAGCTGAAAAGCGGAAATATTGAGTTTAAAAGAAATAAAAACATACTGTTTGAGCTGGATTTGCCGGCTCCCACTTCCTCCTTTTCCCTAAATGTGAACATTGTTACAGTCATCTTGTTCAATTTGCAAACACTTTTTTTGTAATACGATTCACATCGGAGATGGTTGTTTTTGTTAATGGCTTGAATGATTTTATGAAATCACTACGAAAAAATTAATGGGAAAAATATTTCCTGAATCAAGATGGCTGAAAAAGTGGGTGGGCACTGTTGTGCTCAATTACATAAGGATAAAATCAAGTCTTGCTCTACATCATTTCCCAATTAATATTCTTTTTCAGTCTGAAAGATGTCACATTACTGATGTTAGATGTGTTGTGAATGTCATTTCATGTTGTCTTTTAAGTGATTTTGGTCTGTATTTTAACAGTAAAATTAGCAGCAAATTAGCATTACGCACACATACACAAATTCACACACTTCAGGTCACATACTGCCAGATGCTGTTAAATAAATCAGAGCATCATTTTGTGTCTCTAAATTAAATCATTTTGTGGCTCTAAATTACTTCCTCTCACTCTTTATATCCATCTCTCTCTTTTTCTCTCACACAGATACTCACACAAACATGCCATTATGGCCTAAGGTTTTCATTCACTCTGTGTTTGTCTTTCTAATATCCAGCTATTTCCTCGTTGACTTTTAGAGCTCAGTACCAGTGACCTTTATCTCTCTCTCTCTCTCTCTCTCTCTCTCTCTCTCTCTCTCTCTCTCTATCTCTACACTTAACTAACCTCTCAAATGTTAAAGAGCACAACAGGCAGAAAGAAAGCTAGTGACAAGTGACAGGGTGTTGCAAAGCAGTTGCTAAGGTGTTCTGAGTGGTTTTGAGTGCATTGCAAGAGTGATCAGAGTGGTTGCTAGGGTGTTCTGGGTGTGGACGGTTGCTTACTCTCCCACCCACAAGTCGCTATGATATTCTGGTTCCTAGATATGGCTTAAGGGCCCTTCTTCAATGCAAGTCTATGGGATTTTTCCACCGTTCTATCATCCGCCAGGCGAAAATCGTAACAAAAGTACCAAGAAAAGCCTCATGATTTGATCAAACATTCATGTCCTAGCATAAACGTGTGGGATGAGTTATGCATAAAATTTTATACTTAGGATCAGAGGTTTGTTCAAATCCATAACTCTGAAATGAGCAATAGTAGTAATGCAGCCTTAGTGTAATTATGTGCAATGTTTACATTTGCATAATCCTGTCTTAAATTGTCTTTGTATGTGTTTGTGTGTATCTGTACCTCTTGATAGCCTCCTCTTGCCTTCTCTTCTTCTGGTTTTTCTCCTGTAGGTATGTCCAGTGCGCATGGTTGCGGATGCGGTCGCTCTCTCGGGCGATGTCAGAGGCGTTCTGGATGACAAGCTCGTCATAAGCCCTCAGACCGTTGTCTTCCACGTACTGTAGGAAATGCATGCACTCGTCTTCCCCTGGATCCATTCTTCAGCAGAGCAGAGAGACTACCTTAGAGAGAGAAATACAGAGAAATAGAAAGAGAGAGAGAGAGAGAGCTGAGTGTCTCACACACAATGTCATAATGTCCTCTTGAGAGCTTGTGCTTTAAAAAAAAACAATGCACTATGGAGGGACAGGTGGGAATTATGCACACACACACACACACACACACACACACACACACACACACACATTTACACACACATGCATAAATACTCTATATATTCCTCACACACACACACAGGCCAGTCAGTACCCTAGCATTACATGCAAATGGCTTTAGCATCTGGATAAATCTCAGTATGATTTGTTATTTTGTGTTTGTGTGTTGTGGTCAGGTTTTGCTATCTTTCTGGGGAACAAATGTTCCCATAAGTATAATGAAACCTGTAATCACCAATATTGTGAGGTCCCATGCAGAAACCTGCTTAATAAATAAGTGCATAATTTGTTTGATTTTAAAACACTTTCTCCTATCCCATCTTAAAATGCAGATACAACTATAAGTAGTTTGTTGGTAGGTCGACTTTAGCTCTGTAGCGAGATTAAACATTGTTCTGAGAGTTTGGAGCAGGACTATATGTCTGTCTGACCAATACCAGACTGATACACCTATTATGTTCAGGTCAAATCTGACCCCGAGTTAAATACTGCTGGTTTTCAATGCAGCTGTGAAACTTCTCTTGAGTCAAGAGTGTCACAAGATCTATCTTTCTCTCTCTCTCTCTCTCTCTCTCTCTCTTTCTCTCTCTCTATCTCTCTGTCTCTCTCCCTCTCTCTCCCTCCCTCTCTCTCTCTCTCTCACTCTCTCTCTTAAAGCGATAATAAACATTATTGTTACTTTTACTTTACAGAAACTTTCACTGCGAGACATAAGACATCTAATACATTGCATACAACAGGGTTTCACCAAAATATTTATCATGTTGATGATGTAGAGTTTTTAGAAAATTGTTTATGAAATATGTTCCACACAGCTTTAAAGGGTTAATATTTGCAAATATTATACACAGACCTGCAATATTGATTTGACAATGATGACAATGTATTTGCTGTACAATAATATATGTTCTTTTTTTGCAATATTCCGATGGTTGTAATGTTGCAGAATATAAACCATGATTGTTTTTCTTTCAGACTAATACATTTGTAAGTAATATGAGTATCAGCTTATTTTAAACACTGTAAATCCTTACAGTAAAGCTAAATATTTACTGTATATCTATTGTACATGTGTAGTACCACAACTCACAAATAGGTTTCCCGTTAAAATGCTACTATAGAAGCCTTTATTCAGTGTGAAAAATTTTAGGTAAGCCTATACCAATTTTCAAGTTTATAATTTATAGATAAGTGTGCTGTAAATTTACTGAAAATCTATTAAACTCAATACAGGTAATTTTTTGCCCGAATATCACAGGTGTCATTATTTTTAAACATAATAGAAGGGTTAAATCCCCTTACTGCTCATGCGAAAAATCGCCTTTCCATGTATGGTCTGAAACGCACTTGTCCTCGTGTTCCATCACCGGACAGCAATTCCGAGTAAACTTCACATCGCCTTTGAAGGAATGCAATGTGATAGTTGTACAAAGTAATATTTATCTTTAACAACACTATCAAAGTGAATAGCAGGCACAACAATGCAGCTACAACATGGGCAGCCATCTTGGTTGTTTTTGGTTTAATGGATCACATAGCTGCGTCCTACTCCTATGACAACAAATATGCCATCGTTTTCAGATATCTCCATTTCCCCTGTCCAAACTACAACGCAAAGACAGAGTTTTCAAATGTATCCACTTGGGAGAGCAATTTCGAAAAGCTCAGTTTTCGCTGTCAAAAACGACGTATCTGTGTGGACAGAAAGGCCAAAACTCAGAGAAAAAGAGCTGTTTTCAAACGAAAACATATTTGTGTGGACGTGGCCTGAGAGTGTAGGGAGAACGATACGATTGCGTCATTAATGCCATGGAAGTGAGCGGTCATTACAGAGCTTCTTTGGCACGCTCTTTGATTGGTGGATATTTCTCTTAAGGATCATGGGAACTGAAGGCGTAGTCCTTCACCCAGAATCTTGCAAAAAAAAGTTGATATAACACGGACATTAGCATATACCATCGTTTAACAACCTAGAACTTATGTGAGGTCTGTCTTTAAAGGTTTATAAGGTATCGTAAAAAATAATTAATGGTATATTACTTCAGGAAACAGACTGTTGCACACTATTCAATTCAAATGTGCTTTATGGGCAGGATAAAAGGTACAATGTTTTGCCAAAGGTTCTGCAGGAACTACAAAAAATTTTGACAACTTGAGCTGAGGAGAAGAAATACTCAAATGAATAAGTGATTTTTTTAATAATTTGTTTGTGCTTGCTCCAAACATGGACGATGATATAGAGATACATGCACATGAGTTTCAACCAGCACTTGTATGAGAGAGAAAGTATGCTATATGTTTTTTTAGCTACTTTGTGAAGATGTCAGGAAGACTGTTGTTCATGTTGTATTATTCAGCATTTCTTAAAATAGAATCTGATCTTACATCTCTGTCGCAATCCCTTCCTCTGTCATAATCCCTCACCTACTCATTTGTCTTTTCTCCATTTAACATCTTTTCTACACCAAAACCTGCACACACACATTTAGACACATGGCCACAGACATTCTCTCACACACACACACACACACACATCCACACACACTCACATCTGCACATGCCCAAAGACGCTCACACACACGTGCATGCACGTGCATACACACGAACACACAGCTGTATTCTATAAATGGAATGTGAGGAGAGAGAAATGTGGGTTTCCAGGCAACAGAACCCTAGTATGCTGACATAACGTAGGAAGCTGGGAACCTAATTCTGTACTGAAGATGCATTAGTTATGCTTTACACTGGCAGGCATGATATTCCGACCGTGTGTGTGTGTGTGTGTGTGTGTATCTGATGTAATGCCTAAGCCATGAAACTTGATATTCCTTCGTTCTACTCAGTGTATCTTTGCTGCAAATGGATAACATTTACATTTTAGCATCCTTTGTGTGTTTGAGCATGTGTGATTGTGGCTGTTTTAATATCACATCAAATACTAAGTGTTGTATCTCTCTTTGGAATGATGAGGTGGCAAGATGCCATATTCCACGTGCTGTGCACACACATATAAAATAGATCAGAGAGAGACCACAGAACTACATCAGTGGTTCCCTGTGAGTGGAGATTAGCTTCCTTGTTCATTCCATTACCCTGTAATTCACTGTTTCCTCTGCACCACATTAATAGCTCCAATTCATCACAGCTGCATAGAAATAGCCTTTAAACCATTTAAAGACACACATGCATCAAATAATCCAACATGAGTGTAACAGTATATGGATGGGCAAGAAGGCAGCGGGAACTGGCTGAACAGTCATCATAAAGGTTCAATGATAAAAATTTACTTAAAACAACATAAAACATGAACACAGACACACATGCAGCATGGCTGCGTGCGTCTCTCTCTCTCGAACTGGTACCTCCGGCTCCCCTTTATTTCGCTCTCCCGCTGATCAGCTGATTCAGTGCCGGCCATGCACCATCACGGCCCGGCCACACCCTCCTCCTCATCACACTCCTCCCCCGCTCGATTCAGGCCGGGGCGCCACCGGTCTGACTAACTCGCCCCCCCACCATCTCTGGAGGGGAGATGCTGCCCTTCCAGCCGTTCTGTCAACCGGTGGTCCACCCCACCTCCTGTGAACCTGGGGGAGAGATGAGGGGAGGCGTGGGGAGAGGCAAAGGGCGAGCAGAAACACAGAGAGAGGAGAGAGAGAGAAGAACTTGCTCGCTGGCTCCCGGATGTGCTGTCGCCCGGACCTCAACCGCTCCTCTGCCCTCTGGCGGATGCCAGCTCGCTCCTCCCCCGGCAGATGGCAGCGAGTCCTCCGGCCCCTGGCGGATGGAACCACTCCTCCCCTTCTTCGGCAGATGGCAGCGGTTCCTCCGGCTCTCGCCGGCCAGCAGCGACCCTTCCGTCCCCAGGCAGACGGGCATGGCTGCTGCCCTGGCGGATGGCAGCAGCAAGGACTCTGCGACAGCGCATCCCTCCTCCCTCCAGGGTTTCGACACCACTGTAACAGTATAAGTTTGGGCAAGGAGGAGGCGGGAACTGGCTGAACAGTCAACATAAAGTTTTAATTAAAAAAATGAGCTTTAAAAAACATAAAACATAAATGAACACAGACACATGCAGCGCTCTTGAACTGAGCTCCCCTTTATCTCACTCTCTCGCTGATCAGCTGATTCAGCATGGTGCATGGCCCGGCCATGCCCTCCTCCTCGTTACAATGAGTAAATCAAGAACCATGGATCCACGTATAGAACTATTCAAACAGTGCTGTCATCAAAACCGTTCAACTACACCACCACCAAGCGGTTTTCATACACTTACACAGAGAAAAAACACATGCTCAATTAACACAATATTCCAGCTCATTTCATCTAAACTCTTTGAAAAAAGAAAAGATGGAAAGATGGATCTCATATCTGTGCCATGATAATCAAGAGCTTGAATCTTACATGAATTCAATTGTATAGGTGGATAATTTCTGAAATGTGCAGATTTGGATCCCAAACCCTTGAACCCTTCACTCAAGATGATGCTCAGTGTGACAACTGCCTTCATATGGAAGATGAGGGACTGATGAAAATGACCATAGAAGAGGAAAGAAGGGACAGAAACAAGACAAAACAAATGGATTTATCTGGAGTCAAGTACATTGATGTTAGATGTACACTCACACATGGTTACGATCAAAAGAACAGATTCCTACTCACAGTATCCCAACTCATTTCATATAAAGATGGATCTTGTATCTATACAATGACAATCAACAGCTTAAATCTTGTATGAATTTGAAGTTGTAGGTGGGTAATTTCCTAAATGTGCTGATTTGGATCCCAAACCCTTGATCCTCAATTTGATACTTTCCTTCATATGGAAGATGAGTAACTGATGAAGTAGGGAGACAAAGGGATGGAAACGAGACCAAAAAAATGGTTTTATCTAGAGTCAAGAACAGACTCCAGATGGACACACACATGGTTACGATCAAAAGAACAGATTCCTACTCACTGTATCCCAACTCATTTCATCTAAACACTTTTACAAAAAATATAAAGATGGAAAGATGGATGTTGTATCTATACAATGAAAGTCAAGAGCTTAAATTATGAGTGAATCTGAAGATGTAGGTGAGTAAATTTTGAAATGTGATGATTTGGATCCAAAACCCTTGAACATTTGACTTGAAATGATCCTCAATTTTACACTTTCCTTCATATGGAAGATGAGGAACTGATGAAGATGACCGTAGTAGGGAAAAGAAGGGATGGAAACTAGACAAAAAAATGATTTATGTGGAGACAAGAACATTGAAAGAACAGGTTCCTACTCACGATATCAGTGAATCTCCAAGAACAGCTGATCTCCAGGTGTGTTGTGTGTTTCTCAACACCATACGTTGTCAATTCCCCCCTCGGACACACTTGGGCTCACATACACAGCTGACAGACAAGCCCGGCGACAGCGACGCAGCTCGGAGGAAGCACTCACTGGTGTGAGGAAGAGAAGGATGAAGGTTAAGTGGAAGATGTCCATCTTTGGCTTTCCAAAGGCTTGATGAAGTCGAATATCTTCAGCCTCTGGAGGTGGTCGGCGCTCCGGCCCTTCCCCACCTACGACCGCTCCTGCTGGGCTACCGCCACCAAGGCTGTCCCCTCCCTTAGCACACGTTTCTGGAAAGATCCACGCCTCTTCATCTGCGCTGTCCCCACACACGTGTGGTGTGTGTGTGTGGGGTGGGCTGCGTGTGGATGTGCTTAGTATGAGTGTGTTCTCGTTTAACCGGCTGCAGTGTGCGCACAGCAACGTTAGGCTGCTAAAAGCATCATGCCCTACAATCGCTCTGATCATTCCTCCCCTGCTGCTTCCACCATGGCTGCCGTCATACACACACACCCCCGTGCATATCACACACACGCAGCACTGAATTCCAGCTCGGGCATCACAAGAAGTAGGCTAAGTGACCAGCTACAGCATTTGTCTTGTCTTCTATTCCCTCTCCTCCTTCTATTCCTCTCTCTCTGCTCTCTTCACATTCTCTCTCTCGTTTTCTGATCTCCTTCCCTCAAGCTTTTCCCAACCCTCGCTTACTCACTCTGTCTCCATGGGTATCTGTCATACGCTCTCTATCTCTCTTTCTCTCCTGTCTCTCCCTCAACCCCGATGTCTCTCACCCAAGCGTGCTACTCACTTAGAGCTGTCCATGGTTCTGAAAGAGAGAGAGAGATTATTAACCATCCTATTGTCTTTAGAAAATGTACACTCCTTTTGTCCTTTGGGTCATTTTTGACCTGAACTGAAATCCATTAAAAACGCATAAATTCTTGGTTAGTGAACAACAGCACTAAAGATCATGAACTAACAATTAACAATATATTTTAATTTGTCAATGCTGGTTAATAAAAATACAATTGTTCAAAGTTAGTTTGTGTTAGTTCATGGTGCATTAACTTATATTCACATATACAACTTTTGATTTTAAAAATGTGTTAGTATGTTAAAATTTGCTTTAACCAAGATAATAAGAGATGCTGTAAATGTATTGTTCAATGTTAGTTCATGTTAACTCATGTTAACAAATGGGACCTTGTAAAGTGTTACCATTTTTTTTTTTTTTTTTTACTTTCCAAACATTGTCAAAGGATGTCTCGTGTTATGTTTATTTCAATCACTTTTGGCATTTTATAATATCTCCATGATATTACAACAATTTCTGATTTATTCTGCTTGCAGAAAATTCATAGAGTACATTTTAGAGTTAAAAGTTTTGTACATGCCACAAATTAATCTCTACTGCCTTTTCCAGCAGTCAAAATTTGCCCACTGTGTACATCCATTGCAACAAATCCATACCTTCTCACTAATGTCAAACAATTTGTTGCATAGTTACAGGGGTTTAGGAAGGTACTGTGATAGCTCTTTCTGCAAAATAATTGTCAGGCATTTTTAACTTTTGAGAGACTTTTTGTTTGTAGTTTTGTAGAGACTTTTAGTTTGAAGTTTGTGGAGACTCTTAGTTTGAAGTTTTTTTATTTTTACACTGTTATGTCTGCCTTCATGTCTATTGCCCTAATTTGTATCCCAGGTGTTCCTTGTCTTCTTGTTAGCTCTTGTGTGTACTGTATATACTCTCTTGTTTTTTGTTCCTGTGTCGGTTCCTGATTTGTATTTGGAGCATTGTAAGCCAGCATACAGCTGTAGAGTTTGTGTTTCCTTCTTTTATTGAGTGAAGACCTGCTTTTTCAAGTTATTTCCTTCATTGTTTTATCCCCTTCTTTTGTTCATAATTAAAGTTCTGCATTTGGATCCTGACTCTTTTGCCTCTTCCCTTCACAAAAACACAAACCCTGACAGTAGGAACAGACCAGCATTATCGATCCAGCAGAACAGATCCAGCAACTTTCTCAAGGGTCCATTTCTGTGGTGGAGTACTGCTTCAAATTTTGGAATCTGGCCGCTGAATTGAACTGGAATGTAAGATCCCTCAGAGCTATGTTCTGGTTTGGACTTAATGGCTCTGAGATGAAGTTGGTTCCTTTAGACTGTGATGGTCTGTCTCTTCAGGATTTTATCATTAAAATCATAAGGGCTGACCTTCTGCTCTCTACTCCGGTGGTTCCGGAAACACCCCTCGACAGCGGCCCTTCTGCTCCTAGCTCCGGTGGTTCTGGAGACCCCCCTCGACAGTGGCCCCTCTGCTCCTAGCTCCGGTGGTTCCAGAGACCATCGACAGCGGCCCCTCTGTTCCTAGCTCCAGTGGTTCCGGAGACCCCTTCGACAGACATCCTTCCGCTTCCCGCTCCTTCTCCTGAGATTCCTCCTGCGGCTCTGCCCTCTTAGTCCCCTAGTGCCCTTCTCTCTCAGTCCGCTGTGGCCTTGCCCTCTGAGCATCTTATGGCTCCACCTCCTGTGACTCTAGTCCATGAGCCTCTTATGGCTCTGCCTCCTGTAACTCCAGTCCCTGAGACTTTTGCAGCTCTGCCTCCTGTGACTCTAGTCCTTGAGCCTCTGATGGCTCCACCTCCTTTGACTCAGTCCCTGAGCCTCCTGTGGCTCTGCTTCCTGTGACTCCAGTCCCTGAGCCTCCTGTGGCTCTGCCTCCTGTGACTCCAGTCCCTGAACCTCCTGTGGCTCTGCCTCCTGTGACTCCAGTCCCAGAACCTTCTCCAGTTCCATCTCCTATGACTCCATTCCCTGAGGTTCCTGCAGCTCTGCCTCCTGCAGCTCTGCCTCCTGCAACTCCGCCCCCAGTGCCCTGGCCTCCTGCATCTCCGCCGTGGCCTCCTATTCATCCGTCGCCTCCACCTGGCATTCTGAATGTCAGCCAGCTTTGCCCTGGTCTCTTGGTCATCTGCTGACTCCATCTGCTAAACTTTTGAGAGACTTTTAGTGTGAAGTTTGTGGAGACTCTTAGTGTTTTTTTTTCCCTCTGTCTGCCTTCATGTCTATTGCCCTAATTTGTATCTCGGGTGTTCCTCTACTTGTTCCCGCCCGCCCGTATCTGCCCTCTTGGTCTTTATTCCTGTGTTGGTTCCTGATTTGTATGTAGATCACTGTTAGCCAGCATACAGCTGTAGCGTCTGTTTCCTTTTTTGAGTGATGACCTGCTTTTTCAAGTTATTTCTTTCATTGTTGTCTTACTTTTGTTCATAATTAAAGGTCTGCATTTGGATCCTGACTCTCGCCTCTTCCCTTCACAAACCCTGACACTAATGAAAATAAACATCCAGTAGGTCTTTTGCCATTGTACTCTATCCTATAAAATAATGTTAGTAAACTTATTTACTAACACATTACCTTCAAAACAATGAAAAATACTCTCTGTGTGTGGACGTGTGCACAAACCCCGTTTGAGTGGCAAGTCTGAAATTTGTGAAAAATATACTGTACCCAGTGGAGCAGGTGGGGAAGCTACAGAACAGTAGGGTGCTAGGGATACATTTTAGAAAACTTATTATTTTTGGGTCAAATTTGATTCAAAGATGTGGAAAAAAATATTTAAAGCTGCAGAACGTCCAGAGGTGAAATGCCACAACTGGTTCAAGATAGAAGGAACAATTTGTTTTAAGTTGTTATTTCTCTTATATTCAAAAAATATTTGTATTTATTTGATTGGTCATGACAAAGTTCAGTATCAAAAGCTATGCATTCTTTACCTGTCCCATGTCAAAAATGGCCTTTAGACAATATTTTTGGACTCAAGATGGCGCCGAGTATGGCTGCTGCGTTGCGAGCTCCGACACAACTTAGCAATGGTTTGTTTGTTTTGTTTACAATTCTTATGTTTCTTGTCTTGGATGTTGCCTGCCTTATTGTCTACGACAGACAAACACTTTTGGACATTGGCTCAGCGATCTCACACCGTAAACCGGACTTCACATTCCTCAATGCCGACCCGCTGTTTACAAACACGCAAGCGGAGCCCTTTGTCTGGGCAGCACGGCCGCGGAAACGCAGGAGGAAAAGGGGAAACAGAGCCGGCGTTCTCATCAGAGTAAGACGCCGCGCAAATCGACCCCCGCTACCCACTATTCTACTGGCAAATGTTCAGTCTCTGGATAACAAGCTCTGCGAGCTGAAAGCGCGGATCTCTTTCCAACGAGAGACGAGGGACTGCTGCGTTATCTGCCTTACGGAAACTTGGATGTCTGCGGAGATTCCAGACTCAGCCATTGAACCCGCGGGGTTTTCCATGCTCCGAGCGGACAGAGCGAAAGACCTCTCAGGTAAAACTAGAGGAGGTGGTGTATGTTTTATGATCAACAAATCCTGGTGCGATCAGAGGAACATACATTCTATCAAGTCTTTCTGTTCTCCTGATCTGGAATTTCTTATGCTTCTGTGTCGACCATTCTGGCTACCGAGGGAATTCACAGCGGTCATTATCACTGCTGTGTACATCCCCCCACAAGCCGACACAGACCGGGCACTCAAGGAACTGTATGGGAGTATAAGTGAGCAGGAAACCGCGCACCCTGAGGCCGCGTTCATTGTGACCGGGGACTTTAATAAAGCCAGTTTAAAATCAGTCGCACCAAAATATCACCAGCACATTAGTTTCAACACACGAGGGGACCGGGTTTTGGACCATTGCTACTCTCCGTTCCGGGATGGCTACAAATCCCTCCCCCGCCCACCATTTGGAAAATCGGACCACTCTTCCATTCTGCTTCTGCCCGCTTACAGGCAGAAACTGAAACAGGAAGCACCCACCCTCAGAACGATCCAGTGCTGGTCGGACCAATCAGACTCTACGCTACAAGACTGTTTTGATCGCACGGACTGGGAGATGTTCCGGTCCGCCTCTGATGACGACATCGAGCTTTACGCTGATAGCGTAATGTGCTTCATCAGAACGTGTGTAGAGGAAGTGATTCCGACCAGAACTGTGCGAATCTATCCGAATCAGAAGCCGTGGATCAACAGCGATGTTCGCGCAGCACTTAATGTGCGGACCTCCGCTTTTAATTCCGGGAACGCGGAGGAGCATAAACAAGCCAGTTATGCCCTCCGAAAAACTATCAAAACAGCAAAACGCCAGTACAGGAGTAAGATTGTAGGACAGTTTAACACCACCAACTCTAGAAGCATGTGGCAGGGAATTAACATCATCACGGACTTTAAAGGGAATAAAAACTCCGCCATGAACACCGCTGCCTCTCTCCCAGATGAGCTAAATACTTTTTATGCTCGTTTCGAGGGAAATAACACCGCCCTCGCGGAGAGAGCTCTCACGGCCGAAGCTACAGAGGTTAGTTCACTCTCCGTCTCTGTAGCGGATGTAACCCGATCATTCCGACGGGTGAATATCCGCAAAGCCGCGGGTCCAGACGGCATTCCGGGCCGCGTCATCAGAGCGTGCGCGAACCAGCTGGCTGGTGTTTTTACGGACATTTTCAACCTCTCCCTCTCTTTGTCTGTAGTCCCCACATGCTTTAAAACATCCACCATTGTGCCTGTTCCAAAACAATCGAAAATAACTTGTTTAAATGACTGGCGTCCTGTTGCTCTGACCCCCATCATCAGCAAATGTTTTGAGAGACTAATCAGAGATTACATCTGCTCTGTATTACCACTCAATCTTGACCCGCTGCAGTTTGCTTACCGTAACAACCGCTCCACTGATGATGCCATTGCATCTACAATACACACTGCTCTCTCCCACCTGGAAAAAAAGAACACTTATGTGAGAATGCTGTTTGTAGACTACAGCTCAGCATTCAACACCATAGTGCCCTCCAAGCTAGATGAGAAACTCCGGGCTCTGGGCTTAAACAGCTCGCTGTGCAGCTGGATCCTGGACTTCCTGTCAAGCAGACGCCAGGTGGTTAGAATAGGCAGCAACATCTCCTCATCACTGACCCTCAACACTGGAGCCCCGCAGGGCTGTGTTCTCAGCCCACTACTGTATTCCCTGTACACACATGACTGTGTGGCAACACATAACTCCAATGCCATCATTAAGTTTGCTGATGACACGACGGTGGTAGGTCTGATCACTGACAATGATGAAACAGCCTACAGAGAGGAGGTGCACACTCTGACACACTGGTGTCAGGAGCACAACCTCTCCCTCAACGTCAGTAAGACAAAGGAGCTTGTGGTGGACTTCAGAAGAAAAGACAGAGAACACAGTCCCATCACCATCAATGGGGCACCAGTGGAGAGAGTCAGCAGCTTCAAGTTCCTGGGTGTCCACATCACTGAGGAACTCACATGGTCCGTCCACACTGAAGTCGTTGTGAAGAAGGCTCATCAGCGCCTTTTCTTCCTGAGACGGCTGAGGAAGTTTGGAATGAACCGCTACATCCTCACACGGTTCTACACCTGCACTGTGGAGAGCATCCTGACTGGCTGCATCTCCGCCTGGTACGGCAATAGCACTGCCCACAACCGCAAAGCACTGCAAAGGGTGGTGCGAACTGCCAAACACATCATCGGAGGTGAGCTTCCCTCCCTCCAGGAAATATATACAAGGCGGTGTGTGAAAAAAGCTCGGAGGATCATCAGAGACTCCAGCCACCCGAGCCATGGGCTGTTCTCACTGCTACCATCAGGTAGGCGGTATCGCAGCATCAGGACACGCACCAGCCGACTCCATGATAGCTTCTTCCCCCAAGCAATCAGACTTCTGAACTCTTGATCTCCCACGATCAAAATACATCATCCCTGCACTTTATTACTCTTTTATCTCACACCGGACTGTCATAAATTATATTACTGTCATTATATTATGTCTCTCTTAACAACTGACTATCAACCGACAGCCTGAATGTCAATACAGTACAATACTGTACATTCTATATATATACTTTTTTCATATATATTTTAATTTTTATTGAATAATGTGTATCTATATAGTATCTATATAGTAAAAAACAAAAAAAAACAAAAAACAAAAAACAAAAACAGCATATTGTATACTGTGCAATGTATGTTATTATTGTATATTGTTGAGTGTAATTGTGTATAACAGATGTTTAAATTGTGTTGTGTTAATTTGATGTTTTAAGTTGTGTAATTATGTATAACAGATGTTTAAATTGTGCTGTGTTAATTTGATGTTTTAAGTCGAGTTTAATTATGTATAACAGATGTTTAAATTGTGCTGTGTTAATTTGATGTTTTAAGTCGAGTTTAATTATGTATAACAGATGTTTAAATTGTGTTGTGTTAATTTGATGTTTATTGTAGATTGGCGTATGTCTCATCACTGTCACGACTGCTATGTTGATCGGAACTGCACCCAAGAATTTCACACACCATTGCACTTGTGTATATGGCTGTGTGACAATAAAGTGATTTGATTTGATTTTGATTTGATATGCTGTATAATATAATTGTTTTCTTAACTTTACCTTATTTATTCTGTTTTGTACTATAAGACCACTTTGGTAATATTCTCCAGTGTTCAAGCCAAATCTACGCCCTTGGGAAAAGTATTAAATATTTCAATATTATAGCAAATTAAAGTGTAAAATATCACACATTGCTATCACCCTGTTTGTTCAAATAATGAAATCTGTTATTTTCAACATGAATATTTCCATAGAAGTCAGAAGATGCATGGCCCATAGATTGCTTTTAAAGCCATGCTTCAATAGGAGTCTGTGGCAGATGCCTGTGCCATTTAAATCAATTTAGCAAAAGATCGATGTTCATTGGACAAGAGACTCTAAACACATCATTTGGGTTCTGCCCGGACGCCGTGCTCTTCTGAGAAGTCTGAGAATTGTGTTTGTGTATGTGTAATGATCCTCTCTTGAGGGTGTGACCTCTGTCCATTTGATGCAATCCCCAGGGCAGCTGCGATGTCTGGTGCGAAAACAATCAACAGGCAGTCATATTTGTGTGTGTATTCATGTGTTTTGGAATGTGTGTATGTGTTTGTGTGTGTAGTAAACTAGCTAAACTGCAGCTGTACTGCTTTTTGTTTTTGTTTTTTTCTTCACCTCATTAACTCCTTTGCTGACTCGCACAGACGGACACACACACACACACACACACACTTCCAGTGAAAACAACATTGCAATAGAGTATGTAGGGGATAATGAACAGTCAGCCAGTCATTATCTCAAAAGAAACCCTGACATGGTGATCAGAACCCCTGATCAGGGGTTTATTTTGCAATGACTGGCTGACTGTACATTATCCTGCTTATTACACAGTTACTTGATGTATAAATATACCAAATATAAAGAATAATCGACATAAAATAATAGCAAGAAGTGATACAGGATACATGAAACTGGCATAGCTATGCAGGAAACTGTTGCCTGGGACAACAGTCAGTTACAGTTTAGTGGTTATTGTACAAAAATATTATACTGTAGATATGTAGTAGACTGCAGATTGTCGCGATTGACCAATGAGAATCAAGTATTGCACACTGGGAAAAACTGGGTTTCTTGTTTCAAAGGGGGGCATGACCAAGTAAAATTGAGAACTACTGATATATATCATTAAATTATATAATGCTAATATATCAACCTACTGGATCAACAAAAATCTGCAGTGCACTTTTAAATGTACTGTAAACCACCATAGTATTACAAAAGGTCACAAGGTGAAAAGAGTGACCAGTCCAGGAGCAAAACAAAATACAAAACACCATAAGGGTAACACAGGTGACACTAAAATGATGCAATTAACAAAAAACATAAACTGCAACATAAAACTCCACACTGAACATATCTAATATAAAATATAAGAAGGAACTAACATTAATAAAATATTATCAAATGTGATGGGTCATGCAGAGACTTGTTTACCGTAAAAGTGCATGCATTGTCTTGTTAAACAAATGATAAATTGTATGTGATTTTATGTTTTTATTGTTATTAATGTATGTTTTAAGCATGTTTTTATTGTCTTATGTTGTCTTGGGTTATACCGTCTTATGCTGCGCCCAATTTGCCCATTGGGATTTTAATAAAGACTGCTTCTATTTACACCGTTAACTATAAGATACACCATACTTTTTGCTTCTATTTCCCATAAAATTCCATGTATTGTCTTGTTAAATAATAATAAAAACATTTTCATCATACATGGTATATGGTAACCAGAAGTTAATCAGTTAAGTGTTTTTTACAGTAGCATTCTTAAATTCATTTTCCATTGAAATTACGAACACAGGAACAAGTGTAGAGAGATGTGTAATAAGTCGTTATAATCACTGTATTATATAAAAATGGTTTGCATATGTTTTGTTTGATCTATTTTCTTTTCCTTGCCTCTTTTTTTTCCTCTCATTTTTTTAGCCTCCGTTATTCTCCTCTATAGTCTAGGGGCAGTGGTGGCTTGGTGGTTAAGGCTCTGGGTTAATGACTAGATGGTCAGGGGTTCACTGCCCATCTGCTCCAGGGGCACTGTATCATGGCTGACCCTGTGCTCTGACCCCAGCTTAGCTGGGATATGTGAAAAAAATAATTTCACTGTATATGTGCAAATGTGTGATAAATAAATATAATTATTAGTCTGTCATGGTGTTTCTGTGTATAGGTTGAATGTCCGTCTGAGGGATTTCATCCATCAATCACTCCTTGCCCTCAGTGACATCATAAGCCCCCTTAACATGAACTGTATACACACACCACAAAAACAAAGAATTAAACAGATGCCAGAATATGTCAAAGCCTGAATTCAAACACATACACATTCACCATCTCCTGAAGATACATTTATGTTTTGTGTTCAGTATTCGCTGACATTAGGAACTGAATAGAGATAATAGATCACATTCTGCTGCTGAGGTACAGACAAAGACCGCACACTAATAAATGGAAGAGAGAGACACCCACGTCGACTATTCACATTCGCTCACACACTCTTTTGCTCATGTATTCTTGAAAAGAACTGTTCAAAGGAGCACATTCCACACTTCTAAACTTCACGTCAGTTCTTTAGAATAAGTGCACTTCCTGTACATGTCACACAAGAACATTTCATAGAGACCTACTGAAGTGGCATAGGCGTAAACACATTAAAAAGAATGACATGAAAAAGCAATGACGCCAATACATGGGCCTTGGCTCGTTAAGGAGTTGTGTTAACAAACAAACATACTGCCTAACTAATCAACTAAACAAATTAAAATCCATTTATATAAAATAATGGGCAATGATTGGTTTCTCCTTAATATAATGAGTACTGAATGAAATGGACTGCAACATCGCTGTATACAGTAAATGACACTGTCATGCATTTAAATTGTAGATATTCAAACATACAGTGTTATTATAAAGATACATGACATAAATAAAGAAATAAAAAATATAAAGGAGTGTATTTTTTTCTGATTAACATTTTTTATTGATTCATTCAGATAACAAAGAAAAGAAAAGCATATATACACAGAATCAACATTTAACCCCCACTATTACCCCTTCACCCTCCCCAATACCCAACTCCACCATGACCCTCAACAAACATCCTTGTGGTCACATATAAGCAGGGTTGGGAGGGTTACTTTTGAAATGTATTCCACTACAGATTACAGAATACATGCTGTAAAATGTAATTTGTAACATATTCCGTTAGATTATTCAAGGTCAGTAATGTATTCTAAATACTTTGGATTACTTCTTCAGCACTGGTACATTTTTTTTCACTTGTTTTGACAGTAGGCTACAGTAAAACAAAATACACATGTTCAAAATAAATTCTTTGAAAAACCTAAATATCTTATGCAGTGTTGTTTCTAAAACAAAATCAATCAAATTGATCGTGTTTTAAAGATTTTTAGATATTTTTCTAGGAAAACATTACAGAAATTATTATCAAGAATATGATTTTTGCCCTAATATCAAAGGTCTTACTAGAAAAAAGAAATTATGATCCAACGTGAATTTTCTTGATAAAAAAAATATGATCGTGCCTGGTAACATGCGCATGTAAAATGGCTAGAAATAGCATTTTAGCTTAGCGTAAAGCTGACAATTTACACAAGGTTTATTTCTGTTTCTTCTGCTCCAAACTTACTTCAAACTTACTTCTCTGTCTGCTCGTATGAATGTGACACATCATAAGAAAGTGTTTCACTGCTGTTCAAATGCACTTTGGATCGCATCATTTATATGTATAAATGTTTTTCATCTGAAAGGATTAAATATTAAATGAAACAAGTGACAATAAAATGCAAAGTAATCTCTTCAGTAATCAAAATACTTTTTCAATGTAACTGTATTCTAATTACCAATGATTTAAATTGTAACTGTAGTGGAATACAGTTCTAATATTTTGTATTTTAAATAGTTATTCCCGTTACATGTATTTCGTTACTCCCCAACCCTGCATCTATAGAGAGAGACTGTAGCAGGTAGTTGAATTTTGGAATACAATTAATTTTAATAACAGTAACCTTCCCAGTCATAGATAAATGTAATGAAGCTCACCTGCCCACATCACTCGAAAACCTTTTTATTAAAGGGTCAATATTAACTAAATCACACAAATTTGCTGGGAATAAAATATCCAAATACTTAATGCCCTGCCTGGGCCACTGGGAGGCGCCCGGCTGAAAAGCCGATACCAGGCATTACGCTGTCAGAGACAAAGCTTCGGATTTAGACCAATTAACTCTGTATCTTGAGAACTTAGAAAAGGAATTAATAATTCTGTGGAGGCAAGACATTGATCTAGTGAGGTCAGAGATGAATAATAAAGTATCATCTGTGTAAAGAAAAAGCTTATGCGCCACACCTCCCGCCACCACCCCTGGAAAATCATCCTCCTTTCTTATCGCAGCTGCTAATGGTTCCAGGGCAAGACAGAACAATAATGGGGAAAGAGGGCAACCCTGCTGGATGCCCCTATCCAGAGTAAAACAATCTGAAATTAATCCACTACCACGTGTCTATAAAGTAATTTAATCCAAACAATAAAAGTATTCCCGAACCCGTACATTTCCAAAATCTTAAAAAGATAATCCCATTCTACCATATCAAACACCTTTTTGGTGTCAAGTGAGATGGCAGCGACCGGAGTCTGTTCATTCGCCACTGACCACATGATATTGATGAAATGCCTAATTTTATCAGAAGAGCTACGGCCCCGAATAAAACCCACATGATCTATGTGTATAAGAGATGTCATAACTTTACTTAATCGATTAGCCAAAATTTTTGACAATATTTTAACATCTAGCTGGATCAGGGAAATTGGACAGTAACCCTTACACTTACTTGGATCTTTGTCCTTTTGAAGAATCAGACTGCTCCGGGCTTGCGTCATGGTTGGCGGAAGCTTTCCATTGTTTAATGATTCCGTATAAACTTCTAGCAAAAGTGGAGCCAGTTCTGTAGCATAAGATCTAAAAAACTCAGCAGCAAAGCCATCTGGCCCCGGAGCCTTGCCTGTAGGCAAGGCCTTAATTACCTTGTCAAGCTCCTCCAAGGTTATCTCAGAATCAAGAAAAAAATTTTGCTCAGTCTTCAGTTTAGGAAGTTCTAATGGTTCCACAAGTTTTCTAATATCCTCATCAGTAGACAAAGACGTGGAACTATAGAGATCAAGATTCTTTAAAAACATTATAAATATCAATGGCTGAAGTAAATATTTCACCACCAGCAGATTTCACTGAGGGAATGGTAGAAAAAGACTCTCTCTCTTTTATATATCTAGCCAGAAGTTTTCCTGCCTTGTCCCCTTGACTCAAAGAATGATCGTCTTGCCCTGAACAGCCAAAACTCCACCTTCAAAGATAAAATAGTATTATCTGTATCTGTATTTAAATTGGGTCAATTCTCTGAGGCCATCAGACAACATTCAGTGCTTCAGCTCTTTCTCGGCACTTTTAATATTCCCTTCCAACTACACAAGTTTTCGTGCTTTGGATTTTTTGGTGAATGATGCATACTGTATGATCTGGCCCCTAAGAACCACCTTAAGTGCCTCCCAAGTCACGCCCACAGAGGATACTGAGGATCAGTTGGTCTCCATATAAACATTGATTTCAGCCTTTAACATTTGTTTGAATTCAGGATTTTGCAAAAGGGATACATTAAAGCACCAACTTTATGATTTCCTTTTCTCCATATGTGGCAACACCTCTAAACTCACCAGGTCATGATCTGAGACTAAAATTTTTCCAATTGAGCAATCAACAACAGATGAAAAGAGGGGCTTATATACAGGTGCATCTCAATAAATTAGAATGTCGTGGAAAAGTTCATTTATTTCAGTAATTCAACTCAAATTGTGAAACTTGTGTATTAAATAAATTCAGTGCACACAGACTGAAGTAGTTTAAGTCTTTGGTTCTTTTAATTGTGATGATTTTGGCTCACATTTAACAAAAACCCACCAATTCACTATCTCAAAAAATTAGAATACATCATAAGACCAATAAAAAAAACATTTTTAGTGAATTTGTTGGCCTTCTGGAAAGTATGTTCATTTACTGTATATGTACTCAGTACTTGGTAGGGGCTCCTTTTGCTTTAATTACTGCCTCAATTTGGCGTGGCATGGAGGTGATCAGTTTGTGGCACTGCTGAGGTGGTATGGAAGCCCAGGTTTCTTTGACAGTGGCCTTCAGCTCATCTGCATTTTTTGGTCTCTTGTTTCTCATTTTCCTCTTGACAATACCCCATAGATTCTCTATGGGGTTCAGGTCTGGTGAGTTTGCTGGCCAGTCAAGCACACCAACACCATGGTCATTTAACCAACTTTTGGTGCTTTTGGCAGTGTGGGCAGGTGCCAAATCCTGCTGGAAAATGAAAGCAGCATCTTTAAAAAGCTGGTCAGCAGAAGGAAGCATGAAGTGCTCCAAACTTTCTTGGTAAACGGGTGCAGTGACTTTGGTTTTCAAAAAACACAATGGACCAACACCAGCAGATGACATTGCACCCCAAATCATCACAGACTGTGGAAACTTAACACTGGACTTCAAGCAACTTGGGCTATGAGCTTCTCCACCCTTCCTCCAGACTCTAGGACCTTGGTTTCCAAATGAAATACAAAACTTGCTCTCATCTGAAAAGAGGACTTTGGACCACTGGGCAACAGTCCAGTTCTTCTTCTCCTTAGCCCAGGTAAGACGCCTCTGACGTTGTCTGTGGTTCAGGAGTGGCTTAACAAGAGGAATACGACAACTGTAGCCAAATTCCTTGACACGTCTGTGTGTGGTGGCTCTTGATGCCTTGACCCCGGCCTCAGTCCATTCCTTGTGAAGTTCACCCAAATTCTTGAATCGATTTTGCTTGACAATCCTCATAAGGCTGCGGTTCTCTCGGTTGGTTGTGCATCTTTTTCTTCCGCACTTTTTCCTTCCACTCAACTTTCTGTTAACATGCTTGGATACAGCACTCTGTGAACAGCCAGCTTCTTTGGCAATGAATGTTTGTGGCTTACCCTCCTTGTGAAGGGTGTCAATTATTGATCTGTCAGATCAGCAGTCTTCCCCATGATTGTGTAGCCTAGTGAACCAAACTGAGAGACCATTCTGAAGGCTCAGGAAATCTTTGCAGGTGTTTTGAGTTGATTAGCTGATTGGCATGTCACCATATTCTAATTTTTTTGAGATAGTGAATTGGTGGGTTTTTGTTAAATGTGAGCCAAAATCATCACAATTAAAAGAACCAAAGACTTAAACTACTTCAGTCTGTGTGCATTGAATTTATTTAGTACACAAGTTTCACAATTTGAGTTGAATTACTGAAATAAATGAACTTTTCCATGACATTCTAATTTATTGAGATGCACCTGTATATATATATATATATATATATATATATATATATATATATATATATATATATGTATATATATATATATATAAATCTATTCTAGGATAAATCTTATGGGCTGATGAAAAAAATCCATAGTCCCTACCAGATGGTTCAAACGTCTCCAAATATCTGTAAGACCAAGATTTTTACACATCCTGTGAAGCGTCAATGTTGCTCTAGGGGGCTTGCACACTTTTGCTTCACTATGATCAAGGACTGAGTCCATCAAAAGATTAAAGTCTCCTCCCAATATTATATCATGAGGGGTGCCAGCGGCTTGCAACATCCCTTCAAGATCTATAAAAAAGCCCTGATCATCAACGTTAGGTGCGTAAATATTAGCCAAAATAAGACTTTGCCCCTGAATTTCTGCTAAAACAATAATGTCTCTTCCTAATTTATCTTTCATCTGTTTGAGACACTTGAATTATAGATGCTTACTTAGTGTAATGACTCCCCTGCTCTTACTTGAGCTAGCACTAAATAAAATATGTCCACCCCATATCTTCCCAAATTTTTCAGCTTCCTGCGGTGAAAGATGCATTTCTTGAAGAAACACTATATCATATTTCTTACACTTAAGAAGACAAATAACCTTCCTTCTTTTTATGGTGTGCCCTAACCCGTTCACATTCCACGTGGAGAGAGACAATCTGCTCATATTAACATTTTACATTTTGACATGAGAAAAAATAGATTGTGTGTTAAAAACAAAATTATAAAGACCACATTCCAACATTAGTGCAGCAATCAAACCCCGAACTTCCCCCAGAACCAAACAAACAGAAAAAAGAAAAATGTGCACATTAACCCCGTGCATGACAGTGCCAACTGACGTCCATTCCTCTAAACTCAAACAGACCATGCACGCCTACGAGAGCCCCTGCGACAACTTTACCATTGGATTGCTCAAGTCCAGCGTTTCTATAAAAATTTTGTGAGACAGAGTTGCACAACAAAAGATAATCTATAAAACAAACTCCAGCCAATAGGCAGAATAAACACAAAGAACATGTAGATTCATCCACATAACTGTCACGAAGGTGTGTTACTCCACAAAATAAACTCCAGCCGCTAGGCAGAACCAGCACAAAAAGAGAAAAAAAGGTGCTCAGCTTCCTCGGACAGTCAGATGAATATTCAGTGAGCTGACCCATTCAGCTGCTACATGAGTGCAACAAATGACCTAATCACTCCAATGTCTTGCAAGAAATACTCTACAAAACAAACTCCAGCCAATAGGAGGCAAAAGCACAAAGAACATGCAGATTCATCCACAAAACAGTCCTGAAGGAGTGTTACTCCACAAAACAAACCCCAGCCGCTAGGTGGAACCAGCACAAAAAGAAAAAAAAGGCGCTCAGTTTCCTCGAACAGTCAAGTGAATGTTCCACTCATCTAAAACATGAGTACCACAAAATAACTTACTCCACTGACTTTATGAAGGACATCGCTTGCTGGGGACATGTGAATGTTTTATGGCCATCCTTAGCATCTATTCTCAGTTTGGCCGGGAACATCAGTGCAAAAGCGACCTTCCATTAATGTAAGAGTTTCTTGCATTCCTTGAATAGATCCTGTTTCTCTCTTGTCGAATCAAGAAATTGTCAAAGTCTGGGAACAAGAAAATGCTGTGGTTCTTCCAAAAAAGCCTTCCTTTACTCTTTGCCTTGCGTAACACAAGATCTTTATCGGATGATCTCAGAAATTTGGCCAGAATTGATCGGGGCCTGTCTCCCTCAGCGGATTGCCGAGCTGTGAGCTCACTCGATTTCTAGCTTATGGCCTGTTATGGCAAGCAGATTCGGAAAGAGCCCATCCAGAAATTTCACCATATACTGACCCTCTTCGGCCTCAGGTATTCCAATGATTCGGACGTTCTTCTGCTGGCTATGGTTCCCCATGTCCTCCAACTTCTCCCAGACACTAGCAGATTAGCAGCTAAATCCTTCTCCGATGACTCCAGATAATCGATTCGTTTCTCGACATCCCCCAGTCTTGTAACCACCTTAGAGAATTTCATCTCCATGGCAGTAATCAATGTATTACAGCAAGATCCTCCAAGTCAGCAATGACCTTCATCAGCATTGCCGATATGTTCAACATTTCTCGCCGAATTTCCCTCATTTCTCTGACCAAATCGACTCCCGGGCTCGGGGCCTGCTCAGGGGTGTCAGCTTGAGCACATAATTGTCTTTTAATGTCTCCAGAGCCCGAGGATTTTGAATTCTTTGACATATTATCCTCCTAGAACAGTTATGGAACAGAGTGTATCAAATCTCACCGGTTTATGTCATTAATAGTGTTAAAACAAGCAAAGTGCGCAGAGCTCGCCGTTCACACGTCCGAACCTTGCACGGCGTGGTTCCTCCTAAGGAGTGTATTTTTAAACTTCTTCTAACAACTCTAATTTTTATAAGATTGTTTGTCTTTCATGGTCATTATGGATGAAAGACATTACAAACAACATCAGTTTTAAAGAGAAAATAAGGCTTTGACTTTTAAACTTTGCTCATCTTCTAACGACTTGAAAGACTTCAGAAGACATGACGACTTTTCCAGTAAGGGAACAAAGGGAGCAATGATGCTCCCTAGATTTTTATAGTGTATTCTTTAAATTTTTAGGAAGCAAACTTTCAGTGCACTAGAACGATTTTGCGATTGAGACAGCCCTAGAAATGGCCGACTCACTGATCAGTGCCCTGACTGCTGAACTAGGGAGCTGACTGAGATGCACCCTTTGCCTCCGGAAGACCATTGCACGAAATTGACAGTCGTTCAGATTCCCATTGAAATGCCGTCATTTCGACATGCGAAGACAAATGTGATCGCACCTTTAAAGCTGCTGAAAGCAATTTTGGGGAATATATTTTTTAGAATAGACGTTAATCAGATTAGCTCCATGTTTAAAGGTTTGATGGGAATGTAAATGAGGCTAGTATTACAGTCTCTTAAATGAGTTGTACTGTTGTTTAAACTGGTGTTGATTGTTCAGTTGACAAAACACTGAAAAAAAAAAATCCAAAAACGTCTGTACACAAGAAAACCTTGAAACATATAAGTTGTGTAAATTATATGTGATATAAATGTATATATAGTGCTTGACACTGAAGAGACTAGAAGTCTATTCCTAACAGCCTTATTTTCATTGCCATCAAAAATTTTAAATGGCACTGCTCTGAATATGGTCTATTGGTTGCTGTTTTCCCTACTGTGTATTCATGAGACCATAGTAAGTAGAACATAGTAAGTGTCTGAAAAAGAGCTGCTGCATGTGTAATCGTGTACTGAGAGGAAATTGACACATAGGGTATGAATATGCTATGACAGATGACTCTACATGCTAAACGTCTTTTCTAGAGAAGACAGGGAAACTTCCCTCCTCTCCCCTATTTCTTTAGGGGATCATATGTAGTCCACAGGAATATTTCAGAGGAAGGGATGATATCAAAATAGTGTTCTTCAGAAATGTGAGGTCTTTACTTTCAGTTCAACAACCATGGCTTTAAAGTGTAGGGATGGGACAATGAGAACATATAGTGTAATTCAGAGGTGAGACCAAGCCAATTATAACACTGCTGAATTATTAAATAACTCTCTCTTTCTCTAGCAAGCATTTATAAATTACATTCTCTCTCTTTCTTTAACTTCCATCCACATAGTTACAAATAGCAAACTAGTCTAAACAGCTTGTTGAATGGCATCCCTACTCTCTTTACCCTGCACAAAATATCTGGTCACAGCCCATCATGTGTCTTAACCAGTTTGAGAACTTATAGGCGGCTCAATTGGATGATATTTGAGAACAGAGTCTCAGAGGTGAGCTCGAGCTAATTGTAACACTACTAAGTTATTAAATCACTCTAACTGCATCCGAATTTACATACTGTGAAGTATGTACTGTATTTGATGAAGAACATACTTCTCGGCTGTTAATATAGTACGTTCTCTACTGTAGGTATACATCCGGGAATGTAAGTATTGTCCCGTGACTCGAATATATGACATTGTAGAAACAATCGTGGAAATAATTTACTCTGGTTTTTCTCCTAGGAGCCAAAACATTATGTCCACTCACAGGTGAAGCGAATAATGTAGATTATCTCCTAACAAGGCCACATGTCAAGGTCTGGGTAGATTAGATGGTAAGTGAGCATCAGTTCTCGTAGTCAGCTTGTTGAATGCAGGAGAAATAGTCAGAAGAAAAGACCTGAGCGACTTTGACAAGGGCCAAATTATTATGGCCAGACAACTGGGTTAGAGCATCTCTGAAACTGCAAGGCTTATAGGGTGCTCCTGGTCAGCAGTGATGAGTACCTACCATCAGTGGTCCGAGGAGGGACAAACCACAAACATGTGACAGGGTGTTGGGCACCCAAGGCTCATCGATGCATGAAGGCAACGAAGGCTATCCCGTCTGGTCCGAATTGACAGATGGTCTACTGTGGTAAAAGTCACAGAACATTTTGATGATGTTACAAGAGGAATGTGTCACAACACACAGTGCATCGCACCCTGCAGCGTATGGGGCTGCATAGCCATATGCCCATTATGACCCCTGTCCACCGTTGAAAGCACCTACAATGGGCATGTGAGCATCAGAACTGGACCTTGGAGTAGTGGAAGAATGTCGCCTGGTCCAATGAGCCCCGTTTTCTTTTACATTTTGTGGACGGCCGTGTATGTGTGCACAGTTTACCTGGGGAAGTGATGGCACCAGGATGCACTGTGGGAAGACAACAAGCCGTTGGAGGGAGTGTGATGCTCTGGTTAATGTTTTGCTGGGAAACCCTGGGTCCAGCCATTCATGTGGACATCAATTTGACACATGCCACCTACTTTAACATCGTTGCAGACCAGGTACACCCCTTCCTGGCAATGGTATTCCCTGATGGCAGTGGCCTCTTTCAGCAGGATAACGCACCCTGCCACACATTGTTTGGGAATGGTTTGAAGAACATGATGAAGAGTTCAAGGTGTCCAAATCCAGTTGAGTATCTGTGGGATGTGCTGGACCAACAGGTCTGATCCTTCTCGCAACTTATAGGACTTGAAAGATCTGCACCTAATGTCTTGGTGCCAGACACCACAGGACACCTTCAAGAGTCTTGTAGAGTCGGCAGGTCGGTGCTCTTTTAAAACAAGTACAACTGAACCACACAGAACAAATTTTTTGGTCTATATAGCACTTAAAGTTGAAAAGATCCACCCAAATCATGGTTATTTGCAGGGTTTTTTAAATTCAGACTTTCTGGGCAGGAAGAAGAATTTAAAAGACTTAAAGACTGATCTGTTTCTCACCCAAACCTATCATATAGCTTCTGAAGACATTTAACCACTAGAGTTGTATGGATAACTTTTATGCTGCCTTTATGTGCTTTTTTGAACTTCAAATGTTTGGACCCTGTTGACATGCATTGTATGGACCTGCAGAGCAGAGATATTCTTCTAAAAATCTTTGAATTTGTTCAGCAGAACAAAGAAAGTCATACAAATCTGGGATGACATGAAGATGAGTAAATGATGAGAGAATTTTTGTTTTTGGGTGAACTGTCCCTTTAATATCACTGCATTACTTTAACTGCCTTTAATGAAAAATCCCAACCCATATGACTTTCTTTCTTCTTCTTTCTTTTTTTTTCGCAATGGAATGCAAAAGGATTCGTTAGCCTCAGTCACCATTTACTTTCATTGTAAGGAAAAAGTATCCAATCAAAGTGAATGGTCAAAAAGGCACATTTTTTGCCTAACATCTTTTGCACTCCATGCAAGAAAGAAAGTCATACAGGTTTGGAACAACATGAGGGTGATATATGATGACAAAATTTTCATTGTTGTGTTAACTATCCCCTTAAAGCATTAATGTTTGGTGTCTATGGGATGAATCTTTTATTTTATTTTATTTATTTTTTTTATGCTAGATTTAGTGAACACATCTCCCATGTTCCTCAGCTCATGTGCTGGTGAGTGTTTACAATACAGGTGGAATGTGGATGAATCCCTCACAAATTATTCAGCTCCTGAAATAGACTATGAGTGTTAATCCCTTTTAAAGGGAGGATGTGTTGGTTTGTCCTCTGGCTGGTACAGCAGGAGAAGTGGAGCACCAGGACAGGGAGGGATTAGGCTATTTTATGCCCTTATAAACGCACTTTAAATCTTTCTGCTCTCAATGACTGATTGAGCAGAGAAAACCCTGAAATAATGGTTTTATGTGAAACAGTGGCTACACAAATGCACACTATTCTTTAACAAGGTAATTTCCTTCTGAATACCATTTTGTGCAGGCCATATAAACAAACAAACTATTTGCAGTTGCTGCACACACAATATTGTCTCACACTGGAAGATTTAAGGTCAAAGACTGATCACAGACTTTTAATTCTGAAATGTATTACACAAACACACACAGAGGTCTATTTCAAAGTCAATCCATCCTCCCACATAGATGATCTCATTGTTTGTCATCCATCATTTCTAATGTAGAGAGTAAAATGGAGGGATGGAGAGAGAGATTTCTTCATTCCATTGGAACCTTCCACTTGCTCACAGTTGAACTGTGTGTGTTGGTGATTGTTGCTGATGTCTTGGTCTGGCCAGATATCTGTTACTTAGCCATTCTGCCCCCCGTAATGAATTGTTTATGGTCAGAGCTTTCCCACTGCTTCGGCATGGTTCATGCTAACACACATTATCTCTCTCGCTTTCTCTATGTGTATGAGAGAGAGAGAGAGAGAGAGAGAGAGAGAGAGAGAGAGAGAGAGAGATTCCCCCATGGGTTTAATTCTCTACTTTCAGGACAGCACCCCAAACTGGTTTAATACTGTAATGACATTACACTGCTCATATATTAAGATGATGAAATCATAGACTAGTGACCTTAACTCACCCTTTGGCACTGAGGGATATAAACTGTGATTAGATTGAGCGTTGATCATATTGATCAATGCTACCTTCCTCCCATGGCACCAGACCACACATGTTTTTCTCTTTCGTTTCTTTTTTTTTTATTTTTCATTTTATTCGCACTGTTTATTGATGTGGCCACATTAGTAGTTACATTTCTGTCTGATTTAGAATGGAAAATGATATCGCTGCAACATACTAGTCTCATGACAGCTCGTAATAATTTGTACGAGTTGACAAAATCGTAAGATAGAGACCAATTAACCAACAGAATTCAAATCGAAACAATACAGACATAAAATTTTTGCTTGCCTCCTATCCAACACTTTATTTTAAGAAAGTAATGTATGTGAACAAATCTGGTTTCTCGTTCTATATTTCTTTATGCAATACAAATGACTGATGTATAATAATAACCTGTAAAACCCTTTCCGAACCACAAAGTTTATTTTTCTTTTGTGGTACACAGTCATTTTCCTATTAAAATCATGGTTAGGTTTAGGGTTTGGGTAAAGGGTTAACCTTAGGAACTATCTTAATAACATTGGTTGTAAATGTGTTTATTTTGGTGGGTAAAAGTCATCTGTTTTTGTACAAACCAACTCACCTGTAAGTTAACTCAAAAACGCGTATGTGCATTACCTGGATCAGCCTGAAAAAATAGCATTTTTATTCCTTTCATCTGATCTAAAGAAACAATTTATAATATAATTTTTGTTAGAGTTTACCTCTGATTTGAAATATGTGATTTGATCATAATTTTGACCAGCCATTTTGGAGATTTCGGTCTTTCCACATTCAGGTTGATTGGAGCTGTACTTGTAAAATCCATAGAAAATAGTTGCCCGGAAGTATTCTCCCGCCAAGTGGTCTGACTTGCACTGAAAGGGACTTTGCTATAGCACAGTGACCAACTAGTTACTATACAAAACCAATTGTGGAGGTGAGGGTGTGGTCGGACACCCATCTGGAGAGAGGGAAAGCGGTAAGGAGTTCTACCTGAGATGAATTGGTGCGAATTACCATTTCTATTTTCACAGCAAGAGATGGGGGCAGTGGTGGCTCAGCAGTTAAGGCTCTGGGTTACTGATCAAAAGGTTGGCAGTTCAAGCCCCAGCACTGCCAAGATGCCACTGTTGGGCCCTTGAGCAAGCCCCTTGACCCTATCTGCTCCAGGGACACTGTATTATGGTTGACCCTGCACTCTGACCCCAGCTTAGCTGGGATATGTGAAAAAAGGAATTTCAGTGTGTAATGTATGATAAAATTATTAAAAAAATATATAATTATTATACAATTATAATTATTAATTATAAAAGATGACCTAGTCCACAAAGAAGGCAGAGAGAGTTGAACACCAGAGACTGCATTTCTGTATTATAGAGTATTGTGCTGAAAAGCTGATCTGTTTTACCTTTTATGCTGCAAAGCCGACTTTTGCTTTGAGTGTGAAGCTGAAAAGCGATTTCTGTTATTTTGTTAATAAACTCTGACTCACGTGGACTGTGGTAACTGGCTCCCGCTTCCTCCTCATCCACCACATAATGAACCTTGTCACACCTATATACTTAAAGGGATTGTTCACCCCAAAATTTGAATTCTCTCATCATTTACTCACCCTCATGCCATCCCAGATGTGTTTGACTTTCTTCTGCTGAACACAATGGAGATTTTTAGAAGAATATCTCAGCTCTGTAGGTCCTCACAATGCAAGTGAATGGGTACCAACATTTTGAAGCTCCAAAAGGACATAAAGGCATAAAGGACATAAAAGAAATCCTTAAAGACTCCAGTGGTTTTATTCATGTCTTCAGAAATAATATGAGAAATGGACAAATATGCTGCCTTTATGTCCTTTTGGAGCTTAAAACTTTTGGTACTCATTCACTTGAATTGTGAGGACCCACAGAGCTGAAAGATTCATCTAAAAATCTTAATTTGTGTTCAACAAAAGAAAGAAAGTCTAACACATCTGGGATGGCAGAGAGAGAATTTTCATTTTTGGGTGAACTGTCCCTTTAAGGGCTTCTTTTTATTTATTTTTTTAAATAAAAAAACAAATCTCTGCTTTTTTTTTTTCCATCATTCCCTGTGACCTACCTCAAAAAACTTTCAAAATTCATAACCCATGTTTGAAACATTGCTTTAACCCAGGGTTAAGCATAATGGAGGGGGAAAACGCCTTTAAATGTCACAGTTTTGTGACAATTCTAATAGCATATTTTTAGCTCTGTGATAGCAGATTCCAGCAATGGAGGGAATGCTTTGATAATTTATTACTGTGAAAATTGTTCTCTGATATTGCTCACATTACTGTTAAATCTCAGGAGATAACAGCTGTTCTGGAATAGAAAATGTTGGAACTTGGAATTTTGCGCTGGCTAAATCAAAGAGCAGAACACAAGAGAGGAGTAGCTATGGACTCAAGAGGAGACTGAAGAGAAGTTGCTTGAAAAATTAATGTGTGCATCAGATCTCCATTAGTGGAATATGCGTCTAATGGACAGACTTTATCTAAAGAGAGTGAGTGAAAGAAATAGAGACAGAGAGAGGGAAGAGATGGCTCTAATCCATTCAAACACTTCTCTTGCTTACATGTTGCCCTTTTAGTCTTTCAATATCTCCAGCGAACCCTTATCACACTCCTATCTTTGAATCTATCTCCATCAGAAGACCTGTGGTCCTCTTGAGTAAATAGCTATTCATTTAAAGAGGACAAATATGCCTTGCATAATTATTGATGTGGGTAATGCGATAAGAGTAAACAGCAGTAATCTGTTCCGACAAACGATCAGAGTGTAAGTGGATCCCGTGAGGGAAGTCCATCAGGCTCTGTGTCTCCTAGTCCAATTCTGTTTGTTCAATATTGTTGTCTTCAGTATGCCGGATGCATTAAACCAGAGTATGTTAATTTGTTTAACACAGTCTGGGGCTCCAGTCCTCTGAATCAGACCACAAGAGATGCCTGAGCAAAATGAGACATTATACTGTTGCTGCAGTGAAATATTATGCAATATTAGCACTGTACACACACATTTACCATATTAGTTTGTGGTAGTCTGTAAGAGTAGGCTGTAAAGCATAAAGGCATACAACTGGCCTTGGTTATGTGTACTTGACACAGAGGTCATGAATCACCCTTGACCCCCATGTGCCTCTAGAGACAAAGCCTCACTTGCTGTCGCCAATCCCCCTGTTTGCATATATTTTGAGATTGATGTTCTAACTTTTTTGTGAAGATATTTCCCCATTATGTAAATGGAGAGAGAAAATGGGCCCTAAGAATATTGGCATTAATTTAGCATAATAAAAATGGAAAATCTTTTAAACCCATAAAGCTTGTCTACCAAATAATTAATTTATGCAGTGTGTTCTAATATTCTACTGAATTTCGAATTTAGAAATACTAAGGGTGGGTTGCACTAATAAGAATTAAGTTAAGCAGAGTTTAGCGCTAATCCAGGGTATGTTGATCCAAGGTTTATTTTCATTCGAGTTGTGTTGCACAACTTAATTTTAAATAAGGTTTAACAAATCAGAGATTACAATTTTACCCTGTGATTAAAACCTTCACCATCTATTAATTTTGTGCACCATGATGGATTGTGAACCTAGCTGTAAATCGTTAGTTCACATGGCTGATCAAGCAGGTTGAGAAAATGTTGCAGCAGTGTGTACAGTGTCAAAAGCCTTAAAATATGGCAGCATCATTTAAGAAAAATGGACAGATAAAGACACAAGTGGCACAGGTCTTGAATCCACCGCCTCCCCTCGTGTGAGCCTAATGACATACTTCCACTTTGCAATAAAGCAGCTCGATTGTTTCCGGTTATGTGTTTACAATGTTGCCTAGTTCCTGAAAATTCACTGGAAGAACAGTTTTCAGAGCTTTAAATTAATATTCCAGGTTCAATACAAGTTAAGCTCAATTGTCAGCATTTGTGGCAGAATGTTGATTACCACAAATGATAATTTCTACTCGTCCCTCCTTTTCTTTAAAAAAAGCAAAAATCAAGATTACCGTGAGGCACTTACAATGGAAATGAATGGGGACAATAAAGTGAATGGGGCCAACATTTGGAGGGTTTAAACGCAGAAATGTGAAGCTTATAATTTTATAAAAGCACTTAAATTAATTATTCTGTTTAAACTCATGTATTATTTGAGCTGTGAAGTTGTTTAAATCTTAATTTTTACTATCATTTTAGGGGTTTAGGATTTGTTGACATTACATAGTCATGGTTGGCAATGAAGTTGTAAAATTTGCTATAACTTTACACAGAAAAGGTTAGTAAGCTATTTTATAACACTAAAATCATGTTAACACACATATTGTTTATGTCTTGTGGATATACTTCTGAAACAGTGAGTATTTTAACATTTACAAATTGGGCCCATCCACCTCCATGTTGCTTTTTTTTTTTTTTAAGAAAAGGAGTGGCAAGTCAAAATTAATTTTTTGTGGTAATCAATATTATGCCACAAATGCTGTCGATTGAACTTAACTTGTGTTGAAGTAAATATAAACAAAGTCCTTCTAGCAAGTCAGTCCATTGGCGGCCATCTTTGGAACGCTCATGGGAAGCTATTTCCAGTCATAAAAGTGCAGCTCCAATCTACTTGAATGGGAAAAAAACTATAAAACGGTTGGTCAAAATTACGATCAAAGAACATATTTTAAATCAGCAGTAAAATCTGACAAATCTGGTATCATAAATTGTGTTTCTTAATCTCAGATTACACTAAAAAATGCTATTTTCCCAGACTGTATAACTAATGCACATGTGCATTCTCGAGTTGATAGACAGGCGATGTCTGTATCTAAAATGTCATTGGCTCTTTCACCTGTGAGGAGGGACTTCCTTTCTACATCCGTTGACCGTTGGGCGTTCCAAATTCTCCCATTCATTTTAATAGAGTTGGCCCGTCTGTGCTAAATATTCTCGGATATATTTTAACTGCCATATTTGGGATTAAAGTACATTTGTTCTACTCCCTAATGGATTGTTTATAAATTAATCGATATTTCTCAAATACAGTTAAGTGTTCCTATAGTAAAACCAAGGGTTTTGCAGTGTGAAGCATTTACATGTTTCCATCGATCATGGTATAAATAGTTTTTTTTTGGGGGGGGGTGGTGGAGTTGTATTTCCTTGTTTCGGTTATTGGGTGACCCCCTTAGGCTGTACCTAACTAGACACGTTAATTCCACTCTGTTATTATGCTGTTATAAGAGGCTACAGTTTCCGATGTCACGGATTAATCACAAATCCGCGAGCAAACCGTCATCTTTTTTCTAGGGTTCACGACAGAAACCCCGAATAAATGTTTTGCTGTTAGCTGTGTGCAGTTGTGTTTGACATGGCAATGGAAATCTCAAAATCCTCTGTTCTTCTTCCCGTTTTCCGCAACTGAATGGGATGGGGATGACATGGTAAAAGAGGGGAAAAGAGAGATAAGCAACAAATTAGTCACAACGTTGCTGTTTCAGTAAGGAATAAATATACTTTGTTATTGTTTTCATAGAGATGGAGCCTCTTGTCATATTACTCAAAGTAGTCCTCACTGATGACTGTAGCGCGATGCCGTTGTGTATTGTAGTAAGAAGCGTGCAATCTACTACTAAAAATATAAGGCGCATGCGCAATGACTCGGCCCGAATGTCATGACAGGTTGTTAATTGTGTTAGCAAAGAGTTAAATTAGAGGCGGTCTAACTTTGTATCATTTTGCAAGGATTTGATATTACTTTCACACATTAAAACACAGATTCATAAACTGAAACTTTTAAAGTAAATCTTATTAAGATAACGACTGAAGCAAGGAGTTTAGGCCGTAGACTATGTTCCAAACTTCATTCCCAATAACTTAAGGTGAGACTGTTCAATTTTTTGTTGTTGTTGTTTTTGCAGTTTTGGTTTGTTAACTCGTTTTTCTAATATGCTGTTTTAGTTTATCGTTTGGTTACAGTCATATATATGCTTTACGTAATAACTTGTGTTAAGACGTATTTTATTGCCATTTTAGACGAACAGATATGGCCGAGCTCGTGACCTGCTGTTGTGTTAACACTTAATTTTGAGCAAGACAGGTCGAGTGGTGTTTTAGATGGAAAGAACTAATCAGAAGTACATACTGTGTAATGCTGTTTATTCAGAAATGAATTTGTTTTTCACATGGGCATTAGGTCTGAAACTAAAGATGGGAGTGGAGTACTTGCCATGTTTTGCAAATGCAAGGTTTTGTCGCCATCTTGTGATAAAAGCCAGTACTGCTTTTATAGATAGAAACTTTTATCAAAAAGCGTTTGAATTTAGAAATATCAAATTGCATATTTTGTTTGAATAAGTCTGTCGTATGGGGTTATTTTTTTCCTAGGCATTAACGTCCACCAAAATATCAAATTTTCACAACCAAGCATATTTTGCTTGTCCGTTGAGTGAACTCCTGCATTTTAATTACAGTCACTGCGCTGTACATATGCAGATATAATGTATGGGTCTTAACCCCATTTTGTATGATATAAAGTGAAATTAAATACTAAAAAGCGCAGTTTGTTCCCGCCCGGTTTCGAACCGGGGACCTTTCGCGTGTTAGGCGAACGTGATAACCACTACACTACGGGAACTGAGTTGTACGATAATGGGGATATGCACTTCACTTTTGTGTACTACATGTGTACTACTTGTGCACTTGAATTGATCATTTAAGATGCCAAACTTCTTGCATTGATGGCAGACGAGAGAAGACGGCTGCAGTCAAGTAGGGAATGGGTAAAGTAAGTGAGGTCAAGTCAGACAGTTCTCACTTCTCGTAGTGGATCAGCCACCTATGAGATCAAAGATATCACACACATACAATCACATATCCCATACAGAGAGCACACTGTCAAAGTGTTGGAAATATTCACACATTGTAACGATGGCGGCTAGGGTTTCCACCCGTCCTGTAAAATACGGGATCGTCCCGTATTTGAAGATAAAATGATGCGTCCCGTATTCAATCAATACGGAACGCGATTTGTCCCGTAATTAAGATGGTCAGATGGCGCCACGGTGAAATCGTTACAGACCGCCGATTTAACATTGATAGAAGTTGGAAAAGTTGCCTACGGTGTGTAAGGGACTGTCAGACAAGTCCACACATTGTGCTAAAACGAGCTAATACTGTGGAGGGTGTGGTAAGGGACCGTCTGAAAAGTCCACAAATGGTGGTAAAACTGGAGTTTTTTTCTATATAAATGTTCAATAAGATCAAACAATATATTAATACAATCATTAAGACAAGTACAGGTGTAGGAACAAAATAAACTAATAAAATAAATACAAATTATATATATATATATATATATATATATATATATATATATATATATTTAAAAAAAATATTTATTTTTTTTGCAGTTTTGATTTGTTAACTCGCTTTTCTAATATGCTGTTTTAGTTTATCATTTGGTTACAGTCATATTATATGCTTTACGAAATAACTTGTGTTAAGACGTATTTTATTGCCATTTTAGACTAACAGATATGGCCGAGCTCGTGACCTGCTGTTGTGTTAACACTTAATTTTGAGCAAGACAGGTCGAGTGGTGTTTTAGATGGAAAGAACTAATCAGAAGTACATACTGTGTAATGCTGTTTATTCAGAAATGAATTTGTTTTTCACATGGGCATTAGGTCTGAAACTAAAGATGGGAGTGGAGTACTTGCCATGTTTTGCAAAGTGTTCAGTACTGCTTTTATAGATAGAAACTTTTATCAAAAAGCGTTTGAATTTAGAAATATCAAATTGCATATTTTGTTTGAATAAGTCTGTCGTATGGGGTTATTTTTTTCCTAGGCATTAACGTCCACCAAAATATCAAATTTTCACAACCAAGCATATTTTGCTTGTCCGTTGAGTGAACTCCTGCATTTTAATTACAGTCACTGCGCTGTACATATGCAGATATAATATATGGGTCTTAAACCCATTTTGTATGATATAAAGTAAAATGAAACACTAAGAAGCGCAGTTTGTTCCCGCCCGGTTTCGAACCGGGGACCTTTCGCGTGTGAGGCGAACGTGATAACCACTACACTACAGGAACTAAGCTGACCACAATCGGGGATATGCACTTCGGTTTTTTGTACTACTTGTGTATTACCTGTGTACTTGAATTGGCTCATTTAAGATGCCAAACTTCTTGCATTTATGGCAGACGAGAGAAGACGGCTGCAGTCAAGTAAGTTCTACTGAGATGCTGTTGTTCCTCGCTGGAGCTGCTCTGGGTCTTCTGTGGTTGTGGTGCCAGAAGAAAGGGTCCTGTGGCGCAGGGTGTTGCTGATAGTGGTAGAGAGCAGGGTGTGGAGGTCCAGGCCTTGGGCGGTGGGGTCCAGGATGTGGGTGGCGAGGCCCAGGCCGGGGGTACAGTGAGTTGGTGATAGGGTGCAGGTCTCTGGGTAGGGGCTGTAGTGTAGGGCTCAGTTGAGTGTGGAGAGACGATGTTTTGTGGTGCTGCGTGAATAATATGTCTCGCTGGCGGAGGGGTAGTGGCTGCTCTGGCATTCTTTGGGAGGCTGCCAGGGGTTCAACCCAGGGCCACGTCTTTAAGGGTTTTTGCAAACATATGAACACTGTCTTTATGGAGGTGGACGTGGTCATGGAGGTGGTTGAGGTCCAGTGTGGGATGATGTGCCAGGTGAACGTTTGGCATTTCAGCACATCTACGGGAGATGTCTGTGTTTACTCTTTGTATGGTGTGAGGATGGACGTCTGATCTTGGTAGGATGGTGGAGATAACTACTTTTGAAGTTGGGAAGGTTTGTGTTGCTTTAATGGCCACCCGTGTCACTGATTCTGCCACTCGCTCTTGTTGTGCCCTCAGGTCATTCGTGCCCACATGGATGATGATGTGGCTGGGTTCACCCAGATTTTTCCTGTTCAGTTGTTGTAGGGCATTATCTGTTTTTGGGCGCCAGAGTTTTAATGTTTTGTGGCCAGGAAAGAGCTGTTTTTCATTGATGAACTTACCATTTAAATCAATTAAGATGATGACTTCTGCATTCTGAAGGGCATTTTCTTGCTCTTGGGGGCCTTCAGAGGCCTCTGCCTGTGACGTCGGTGGTGGTGTTGCTGCTGGAGTGCTGGACTTTGGTGTCAGAGTGTGGGATGCTGCTGTCTGGCTGGTGGGAGAGCTGGGCTGCTGCTGCTTGCAGGTGTGTGTGAGGCTCTCTGTCTGTTCTCTCAGGCGTTGTATTTCTCCCTCTCTGAGCAGCAGCTCCTCCCTGACTGTTCTCAGTTCTTTACTCAGGGTCTCTCTGTCCTCGTGCAGTTTTCGTATCTCTCCTCTTAACTCCTTAACACTAGCTTCAAAGTCTCGTGTGAGGTGACTGAGTTTAGTTTCCAGGTGTTGTAAGCACTCACTGGATGTTGCATAGGAGAGTGTTAGTTCCCTGAGCTCCGCCAGCTCTACCCCTTGTAGGGAGAGACTGTTTCCGATCTGAGTGACAGACTGCTCCAGCTGTGAGTCGCAGTCACCAGTGTTAGGCTCCGTCCCCTCCTGCCCCTCCCTTGAGCTCTGGGCTTCACTGTCTCCTGCAGCTCCTTGTGTTTGTTTCTCGGTCTCTGCCAGAGCTTTTAGGCTGGTAAAGTTTGCCTGGACAGAGCTGAGACATGCTTCAGTCCCCTGGAACATTATGGTTCCATTACGGTAGATATTTACAGTTAGAAATGCCTTGTTAGTGTCGTTTTCCTCATAAATTTGAATTTGTCTGCCATTACAGATGCCTAGTTTTCTATAACTTTTGTAATATTGACAGATAATCTTGCGCCAAACATTACAGTCTGTTGTGTAGAGGAGCAGATTAGTGATGATGGCTCTGTCCCCTTTTTGTGAAACGTCTGCCATTAGAGTCTCTGGGCTGTTCTTCAGCAGGCTGTATTTAAAGGCTTTCTTGTCCTTTGCGTTCTTGATCGTCTGTGGGTATGTGATGGAGTGGGTGAGGGGCTCCCCTGCAGTGGATTCCATTGTTTTGGTTTGGTTCGGTTTTCTCTAACTGTCACTTTTTAACTGTCACTGTCAGACTGCTGCTAGTTTTTATGCTATTTTCTATATTATTCAATATATTTCACTCAACCAAGAAATAGCTTTCTTTTTCTTTAGTTCTGTTTCACTAATTTGCAACAGTCTTTTACAGTAAATGCAGTGTAGATGGAGACTCAGTCTTGCCTGTTATTTGGATGTGAATTGATTCCAGTATCTTCTGTTTTGTCCAGTTCTCCTCCCGATTGCACTGCCTTGGTGTTTCCCAGTTGCCTTAATATTAATATTAATAAAAACAATTCTTAATATTCCTCCTCTTGCTTTTATCTTCTATTTGATATATGTTTTGTTAGGTTTGTTTCACTCCAGAGGCGAAAAAAATTGTAAAATTTCAAGAGCTTATGTGGATCATGACCTGTTGCTGGTTTGCTCAATCTCTCTCTCTCTCTCTCTCTCTCTCTCTCTCTCTCTCTCTCTCTCTCTATATATATATATATATATATATGTTTTTTTTTTGCAGTTTTAGTTTGTTAACTCGTTTTTCTAATATGCTGTTTTAGTTTATCATTTGGTTACAGTCATATTATATGCTTTACGAAATAACTTGTGTTAAGACGTATTTTATTGCCATTTTAGACTAACAGATATGGCCGAGCTCGTGACCTGCTGTTGTGTTAACACTTAATTTTGAGCAAGACAGGTCGAGTGGTGTTTCAGATGGTAAGAACTAATCAGAAGTACATACTGTGTAATGCTGTTTATTCAGAAATGAATTTGTTTTTCACATGGGCGTTAGGTCTAAAACTAAAGATGGGAGTGGAGTACTTGCCATGTTTTGCAAATGCAAGGTTTTGTCGCCATCTTGTGATAAAAGCCAGTACTGCTTTTATAGATAGAAACTTTTATCAAAAAGCGTTTGAATTTAGAAATATCAAATTGCATATTTTGTTTGAATAAGTCTGTCGTATGGGGTTATTTTTTTCCTAGGCATTAACGTCCACCAAAATATCAAATTTTCACAACCAAGCATATTTTGCTTGTCCGTTGAGTGAACTCCTGCATTTTAATTACAGTCACTGCGCTGTACATATGCAGATATAATATATGGGTCTTAAACCCATTTTGTTTGATATAACGTGAAATGAAACACTAAGAAGTGCAGTTTGTTCCCGCCCGGTTTCGAACCGGGGACCTTTCGCGTGTTAGGCGAACGTGATAACCACTACACTACAGGAACTGAGCTGACCACAATCGGGGATATGCACCTCGATTTTGTGTACTACTACATGTGTACTGCTTATATACTACTTGTGTACTTGAATTGGCTCCTTTAAGATGCCAAACTTTTAAACCCATTTTGTTTGATATAACGTGAAATGAAACACTAAGAAGTGCAGTTTGTTCCCGCCCGGTTTCGAACCGGGGACCTTTCGCGTGTGAGGCGAACGTGATAACCACTACACTACAGGAACTAAGCTGACTTTAAATGGGGATATGCACTTCGGTTTTTTGTACTACTTGTGTATTACCTGTGTACTTGAATTGGCTCATTTAAGATGCCAAACTTCTTGCATTTATGGCAGACGAGAGAAGACGGCTGCAGTCAAGTAAGTTCTACTGAGATGCTGTTGTTCCTCGCTGGAGCTGCTCTGGGTCTTCTGTGGTTGTGGTGCCAGAAGAAAGGGTCCTGTGGCGCAGGGTGTTGCTGATAGTGGTAGAGAGCAGGGTGTGGAGGTCCAGGCCTTGGGCGGTGGGGTCCAGGATGTGGGTGGCGAGGCCCAGGCCGGGGGTACAGTGAGTTGGTGATAGGGTGCAGGTCTCTGGGTAGGGGCTGTAGTGTAGGGCTCAGTTGAGTGTGGAGAGACGATGTTTTGTGGTGCTGCGTGAATAATATGTCTCGCTGGCGGAGGGGTAGTGGCTGCTCTGGCATTCTTTGGGAGGCTGCCAGGGGTTCAACCCAGGGCCACGTCTTTAAGGGTTTTTGCAAACATATGAACACTGTCTTTATGGAGGTGGACGTGGTCATGGAGGTGGTTGAGGTCCAGTGTGGGATGATGTGCCAGGTGAACGTTTGGCATTTCAGCACATCTACGGGAGATGTCTGTGTTTACTCTTTGTATGGTGTGAGGATGGACGTCTGATCTTGGTAGGATGGTGGAGATAACTACTTTTGAAGTTGGGAAGGTTTGTGTTGCTTTAATGGCCACCCGTGTCACTGATTCTGCCACTCGCTCTTGTTGTGCCCTCAGGTCATTCGTGCCCACATGGATGATGATGTGGCTGGGTTCACCCAGATTTTTCCTGTTCAGTTGTTGTAGGGCATTATCTGTTTTTGGGCGCCAGAGTTTTAATGTTTTGTGGCCAGGAAAGAGCTGTTTTTCATTGATGAACTTACCATTTAAATCAATTAAGATGATGACTTCTGCATTCTGAAGGGCATTTTCTTGCTCTTGGGGGCCTTCAGAGGCCTCTGCCTGTGACGTCGGTGGTGGTGTTGCTGCTGGAGTGCTGGACTTTGGTGTCAGAGTGTGGGATGCTGCTGTCTGGCTGGTGGGAGAGCTGGGCTGCTGCTGCTTGCAGGTGTGTGTGAGGCTCTCTGTCTGTTCTCTCAGGCGTTGTATTTCTCCCTCTCTGAGCAGCAGCTCCTCCCTGGCTGTTCTCAGTTCTTTACTCAGGGTCTCTCTGTCCTGCTGCAGTTTTCGTATCTCTCCTCTTAACTCCTTAACACTTGCTTCAAAGTCTCGTGTGAGGTGACTGAGTTTAGTTTCCAGGTGTTGTAAGCACTCACTGGATGTTGCATAGGAGAGTGTTAGTTCCCTGAGCTCCACCAGCTCTACCTCTTGTAGGGAGAGACTGTTTCCGATCTGAGTGACAGGCTGCTCCAGCTGTGAGTCGCAGTCACCAGTGTTAGGCTCCGTCCCCTCCTGCCCCTCCCTTGAGCTCTGGGCTTCACTGTCTCCTGCAGCTCCTTGTGTTTGTTTCTCGGTCTCTGCCAGAGCTTTTAGGCTGGTAAAGTTTGCCTGGACAGAGCTGAGACATGCTTCAGTCCCCTGGAACATTATGGTTCCATTATGGTAGATATCTACAGTTAGAAATGCCTTGTTAGTGTCGTTTTCCTCATAAATTTGAATTTGTCTGCCATTACAGATGCCTAGTTTTCTATAACTTTTGTAATATTGACAGATAATCTTGCGCCAAACATTACAGTCTGTTGTGTAGAGGAGCAGATTAGTGATGATGGCTCTGTCCCCTTTTTGTGAAACGTCTGCCATTAGAGTCTCTGGGCTGTTCTTCAGCAGGCTGTATTTAAAGGCTTTCTTGTCCTTTGCGTTCTTGATCGTCTGTAGGTATGTGATGGAGTGGGTGAGGGGCTCCCCTGCAGTGGATTCCATTGTTTTGGTTTGGTTCGGTTTTCTCTAACTGTCACTTTTTATCTGTCACTGTCAGACTGCTGCTAGTTTTTATGCTATTTTCTATATTATTCAATATATTTCACTCAACCAAGAAATAGCTTTCTTTTTCTTTAGTTCTGTTTCACTAATTTGCAACAGTCTTTTACAGTAAATGCAGTGTAGATGGAGACTCAGTCTTGCCTGTTATTTGGATGTGAATTGATTCCAGTATCTTCTGTTTTGTCCAGTTCTCCTCCCGATTGCACTGCCTTGGTGTTTCCCAGTTGCCTTAATATTAATATTAATAAAAACAATTCTTAATATTCCTCCTCTTGCTTTTATCTTCTATTTGATATATGTTTTGTTAGGTTTGTTTCACTCCAGAGGCGAAAAAAATTGTAAAATTTCAAGAGCTTATGTGGATCATGACCTGTTGCTGGTTTGCTCAGTCTCTCTCTCTCTCTCTCTCTCTCTCTCTCTCTCTCTCTCCTCTATTTATATATATATATATATATATATATATATATATATATATGTTTTTTTTTTTGCAGTAGTTTGTTAACTCGTTTTTCTAATATGCTGTTTTAGTTTATCATTTGGTTACAGTCATATTATATGCTTTACGAAATAACTTGTGTTAAGACGTATTTTATTGCCATTTTAGACTAACAGATATGGCCGAGCTCGTGACCTGCTGTTGTGTTAACACTTAATTTTGAGCAAGACAGGTCGAGTGGTGTTTCAGATGGTAAGAACTAATCAGAAGTACATACTGTGTAATGCTGTTTATTCAGAAATGAATTTGTTTTTCACATGGGCGTTAGGTCTAAAACTAAAGATGGGAGTGGAGTACTTGCCATGTTTTGCAAATGCAAGGTTTTGTCGCCATCTTGTGATAAAAGCCAGTACTGCTTTTATAGATAGAAACTTTTATCAAAAAGCGTTTGAATTTAGAAATATCAAATTGCATATTTTGTTTGAATAAGTCTGTCGTATGGGGTTATTTTTTTCCTAGGCATTAACGTCCACCAAAATATCAAATTTTCACAACCAAGCATATTTTGCTTGTCCGTTGAGTGAACTCCTGCATTTTAATTACAGTCACTGCGCTGTACATATGCAGATATAATATATGGGTCTTAAACCCATTTTGTTTGATATAACGTGAAATGAAACACTAAGAAGTGCAGTTTGTTCCCGCCCGGTTTCGAACCGGGGACCTTTCGCGTGTTAGGCGAACGTGATAACCACTACACTACGGGAACTGAGCTGACCACAATCGGGGATATGCACCTCGATTTTGTGTACTACTACATGTGTACTGCTTGTATACTACTTGTGTACTTGAATTGGCTCCTTTAAGATGCCAAACTTTTAAACCCATTTTGTTTGATATAACGTGAAATGAAACACTAAGAAGTGCAGTTTGTTCCCGCCCGGTTTCGAACCGGGGACCTTTCGCGTGTGAGGCGAACGTGATAACCACTACACTACAGGAACTAAGCTGACTTTAAATGGGGATATGCACTTCGGTTTTTTGTACTACTTGTGTATTACCTGTGTACTTGAATTGGCTCATTTAAGATGCCAAACTTCTTGCATTTATGGCAGACGAGAGAAGACGGCTGCAGTCAAGTAAGTTCTACTGAGATGCTGTTGTTCCTCGCTGGAGCTGCTCTGGGTCTTCTGTGGTTGTGGTGCCAGAAGAAAGGGTCCTGTGGCGCAGGGTGTTGCTGATAGTGGTAGAGAGCAGGGTGTGGAGGTCCAGGCCTTGGGCGGTGGGGTCCAGGATGTGGGTGGCGAGGCCCAGGCCGGGGGTACAGTGAGTTGGTGATAGGGTGCAGGTCTCTGGGTAGGGGCTGTAGTGTAGGGCTCAGTTGAGTGTGGAGAGACGATGTTTTGTGGTGCTGCGTGAATAATATGTCTCGCTGGCGGAGGGGTAGTGGCTGCTCTGGCATTCTTTGGGAGGCTGCCAGGGGTTCAACCCAGGGCCACGTCTTTAAGGGTTTTTGCAAACATATGAACACTGTCTTTATGGAGGTGGACGTGGTCATGGAGGTGGTTGAGGTCCAGTGTGGGATGATGTGCCAGGTGAACGTTTGGCATTTCAGCACATCTACGGGAGATGTCTGTGTTTACTCTTTGTATGGTGTGAGGATGGACGTCTGATCTTGGTAGGATGGTGGAGATAACTACTTTTGAAGTTGGGAAGGTTTGTGTTGCTTTAATGGCCACCCGTGTCACTGATTCTGCCACTCGCTCTTGTTGTGCCCTCAGGTCATTCGTGCCCACATGGATGATGATGTGGCTGGGTTCACCCAGATTTTTCCTGTTCAGTTGTTGTAGGGCATTATCTGTTTTTGGGCGCCAGAGTTTTAATGTTTTGTGGCCAGGAAAGAGCTGTTTTTCATTGATGAACTTACCATTTAAATCAATTAAGATGATGACTTCTGCATTCTGAAGGGCATTTTCTTGCTCTTGGGGGCCTTCAGAGGCCTCTGCCTGTGACGTCGGTGGTGGTGTTGCTGCTGGAGTGCTGGACTTTGGTGTCAGAGTGTGGGATGCTGCTGTCTGGCTGGTGGGAGAGCTGGGCTGCTGCTGCTTGCAGGTGTGTGTGAGGCTCTCTGTCTGTTCTCTCAGGCGTTGTATTTCTCCCTCTCTGAGCAGCAGCTCCTCCCTGGCTGTTCTCAGTTCTTTACTCAGGGTCTCTCTGTCCTGCTGCAGTTTTCGTATCTCTCCTCTTAACTCCTTAACACTTGCTTCAAAGTCTCGTGTGAGGTGACTGAGTTTAGTTTCCAGGTGTTGTAAGCACTCACTGGATGTTGCATAGGAGAGTGTTAGTTCCCTGAGCTCCACCAGCTCTACCTCTTGTAGGGAGAGACTGTTTCCGATCTGAGTGACAGGCTGCTCCAGCTGTGAGTCGCAGTCACCAGTGTTAGGCTCCGTCCCCTCCTGCCCCTCCCTTGAGCTCTGGGCTTCACTGTCTCCTGCAGCTCCTTGTGTTTGTTTCTCGGTCTCTGCCAGAGCTTTTAGGCTGGTAAAGTTTGCCTGGACAGAGCTGAGACATGCTTCAGTCCCCTGGAACATTATGGTTCCATTATGGTAGATATCTACAGTTAGAAATGCCTTGTTAGTGTCGTTTTCCTCATAAATTTGAATTTGTCTGCCATTACAGATGCCTAGTTTTCTATAACTTTTGTAATATTGACAGATAATCTTGCGCCAAACATTACAGTCTGTTGTGTAGAGGAGCAGATTAGTGATGATGGCTCTGTCCCCTTTTTGTGAAACGTCTGCCATTAGAGTCTCTGGGCTGTTCTTCAGCAGGCTGTATTTAAAGGCTTTCTTGTCCTTTGCGTTCTTGATCGTCTGTAGGTATGTGATGGAGTGGGTGAGGGGCTCCCCTGCAGTGGATTCCATTGTTTTGGTTTGGTTCGGTTTTCTCTAACTGTCACTTTTTATCTGTCACTGTCAGACTGCTGCTAGTTTTTATGCTATTTTCTATATTATTCAATATATTTCACTCAACCAAGAAATAGCTTTCTTTTTCTTTAGTTCTGTTTCACTAATTTGCAACAGTCTTTTACAGTAAATGCAGTGTAGATGGAGACTCAGTCTTGCCTGTTATTTGGATGTGAATTGATTCCAGTATCTTCTGTTTTGTCCAGTTCTCCTCCCGATTGCACTGCCTTGGTGTTTCCCAGTTGCCTTAATATTAATATTAATAAAAACAATTCTTAATATTCCTCCTCTTGCTTTTATCTTCTATTTGATATATGTTTTGTTAGGTTTGTTTCACTCCAGAGGCGAAAAAAATTGTAAAATTTCAAGAGCTTATGTGGATCATGACCTGTTGCTGGTTTGCTCAATCTCTCTCTCTCTCTCTCTCTCTCTCTCTATTTATATATATATATATATATATATATATATATATATATATATATGTTTTTTTTTTGCAGTAGTTTGTTAACTCGTTTTTCTAATATGCTGTTTTAGTTTATCATTTGGTTACAGTCATATTATATGCTTTACGAAATAACTTGTGTTAAGACGTATTTTATTGCCATTTTAGACTAACAGATATGGCCGAGCTCGTGACCTGCTGTTGTGTTAACACTTAATTTTGAGCAAGACAGGTCGAGTGGTGTTTCAGATGGTAAGAACTAATCAGAAGTACATACTGTGTAATGCTGTTTATTCAGAAATGAATTTGTTTTTCACATGGGCGTTAGGTCTAAAACTAAAGATGGGAGTGGAGTACTTGCCATGTTTTGCAAATGCAAGGTTTTGTCGCCATCTTGTGATAAAAGCCAGTACTGCTTTTATAGATAGAAACTTTTATCAAAAAGCGTTTGAATTTAGAAATATCAAATTGCATATTTTGTTTGAATAAGTCTGTCGTATGGGGTTATTTTTTTCCTAGGCATTAACGTCCACCAAAATATCAAATTTTCACAACCAAGCATATTTTGCTTGTCCGTTGAGTGAACTCCTGCATTTTAATTACAGTCACTGCGCTGTACATATGCAGATATAATATATGGGTCTTAAACCCATTTTGTTTGATATAACGTGAACTGAAACACTAAGAAGTGCAGTTTGTTCCCGCCCGGTTTCGAACCGGGGACCTTTCGCGTGTGAGGCGAACGTGATAACCACTACACTACAGGAACTAAGCTGACTTTAAATGGGGATATGCACTTCGGTTTTTTGTACTACTTGTGTATTACCTGTGTACTTGAATTGGCTCATTTAAGATGCCAAACTTCTTGCATTTATGGCAGACGAGAGAAGACGGCTGCAGTCAAGTAAGTTCTACTGAGATGCTGTTGTTCCTCGCTGGAGCTGCTCTGGGTCTTCTGTGGTTGTGGTGCCAGAAGAAAGGGTCCTGTGGCGCAGGGTGTTGCTGATAGTGGTAGAGAGCAGGGTGTGGAGGTCCAGGCCTTGGGCGGTGGGGTCCAGGATGTGGGTGGCGAGGCCCAGGCCGGGGGTACAGTGAGTTGGTGATAGGGTGCAGGTCTCTGGGTAGGGGCTGTAGTGTAGGGCTCAGTTGAGTGTGGAGAGACGATGTTTTGTGGTGCTGCGTGAATAATATGTCTCGCTGGCGGAGGGGTAGTGGCTGCTCTGGCATTCTTTGGGAGGCTGCCAGGGGTTCAACCCAGGGCCACGTCTTTAAGGGTTTTTGCAAACATATGAACACTGTCTTTATGGAGGTGGACGTGGTCATGGAGGTGGTTGAGGTCCAGTGTGGGATGATGTGCCAGGTGAACGTTTGGCATTTCAGCACATCTACGGGAGATGTCTGTGTTTACTCTTTGTATGGTGTGAGGATGGACGTCTGATCTTGGTAGGATGGTGGAGATAACTACTTTTGAAGTTGGGAAGGTTTGTGTTGCTTTAATGGCCACCCGTGTCACTGATTCTGCCACTCGCTCTTGTTGTGCCCTCAGGTCATTCGTGCCCACATGGATGATGATGTGGCTGGGTTCACCCAGATTTTTCCTGTTCAGTTGTTGTAGGGCATTATCTGTTTTTGGGCGCCAGAGTTTTAATGTTTTGTGGCCAGGAAAGAGCTGTTTTTCATTGATGAACTTACCATTTAAATCAATTAAGATGATGACTTCTGCATTCTGAAGGGCATTTTCTTGCTCTTGGGGGCCTTCAGAGGCCTCTGCCTGTGACGTCGGTGGTGGTGTTGCTGCTGGAGTGCTGGACTTTGGTGTCAGAGTGTGGGATGCTGCTGTCTGGCTGGTGGGAGAGCTGGGCTGCTGCTGCTTGCAGGTGTGTGTGAGGCTCTCTGTCTGTTCTCTCAGGCGTTGTATTTCTCCCTCTCTGAGCAGCAGCTCCTCCCTGGCTGTTCTCAGTTCTTTACTCAGGGTCTCTCTGTCCTGCTGCAGTTTTCGTATCTCTCCTCTTAACTCCTTAACACTTGCTTCAAAGTCTCGTGTGAGGTGACTGAGTTTAGTTTCCAGGTGTTGTAAGCACTCACTGGATGTTGCATAGGAGAGTGTTAGTTCCCTGAGCTCCACCAGCTCTACCTCTTGTAGGGAGAGACTGTTTCCGATCTGAGTGACAGACTGCTCCAGCTGTGAGTCGCAGTCACCAGTGTTAGGCTCCGTCCCCTCCTGCCCCTCCCTTGAGCTCTGGGCTTCACTGTCTCCTGCAGCTCCTTGTGTTTGTTTCTCGGTCTCTGCCAGAGCTTTTAGGCTGGTAAAGTTTGCCTGGACAGAGCTGAGACATGCTTCAGTCCCCTGGAACATTATGGTTCCATTATGGTAGATATCTACAGTTAGAAATGCCTTGTTAGTGTCGTTTTCCTCATAAATTTGAATTTGTCTGCCATTACAGATGCCTAGTTTTCTATAACTTTTGTAATATTGACAGATAATCTTGCGCCAAACATTACAGTCTGTTGTGTAGAGGAGCAGATTAGTGATGATGGCTCTGTCCCCTTTTTGTGAAACGTCTGCCATTAGAGTCTCTGGGCTGTTCTTCAGCAGGCTGTATTTAAAGGCTTTCTTGTCCTTTGCGTTCTTGATCGTCTGTAGGTATGTGATGGAGTGGGTGAGGGGCTCCCCTGCAGTGGATTCCATTGTTTTGGTTTGGTTCGGTTTTCTCTAACTGTCACTTTTTATCTGTCACTGTCAGACTGCTGCTAGTTTTTATGCTATTTTCTATATTATTCAATATATTTCACTCAACCAAGAAATAGCTTTCTTTTTCTTTAGTTCTGTTTCACTAATTTGCAACAGTCTTTTACAGTAAATGCAGTGTAGATGGAGACTCAGTCTTGCCTGTTATTTGGATGTGAATTGATTCCAGTATCTTCTGTTTTGTCCAGTTCTCCTCCCGATTGCACTGCCTTGGTGTTTCCCAGTTGCCTTAATATTAATATTAATAAAAACAATTCTTAATATTCCTCCTCTTGCTTTTATCTTCTATTTGATATATGTTTTGTTAGGTTTGTTTCACTCCAGAGGCGAAAAAAATTGTAAAATTTCAAGAGCTTATGTGGATCATGACCTGTTGCTGGTTTGCTCAATCTCTCTCTCTCTCTCTCTCTCTCTCTCTCTCTCTCTCTCTCTCTCTATATATATATATATATATATATATATATATGTTTTTTTTTTTGCAGTTTTAGTTTGTTAACTCGTTTTTCTAATATGCTGTTTTAGTTTATCATTTGGTTACAGTCATATTATATGCTTTACGAAATAACTTGTGTTAAGACGTATTTTATTGCCATTTTAGACTAACAGATATGGCCGAGCTCGTGACCTGCTGTTGTGTTAACACTTAATTTTGAGCAAGACAGGTCGAGTGGTGTTTCAGATGGTAAGAACTAATCAGAAGTACATACTGTGTAATGCTGTTTATTCAGAAATGAATTTGTTTTTCACATGGGCGTTAGGTCTAAAACTAAAGATGGGAGTGGAGTACTTGCCATGTTTTGCAAATGCAAGGTTTTGTCGCCATCTTGTGATAAAAGCCAGTACTGCTTTTATAGATAGAAACTTTTATCAAAAAGCGTTTGAATTTAGAAATATCAAATTGCATATTTTGTTTGAATAAGTCTGTCGTATGGGGTTATTTTTTTCCTAGGCATTAACGTCCACCAAAATATCAAATTTTCACAACCAAGCATATTTTGCTTGTCCGTTGAGTGAACTCCTGCATTTTAATTACAGTCACTGCGCTGTACATATGCAGATATAATATATGGGTCTTAAACCCATTTTGTTTGATATAACGTGAAATGAAACACTAAGAAGAGCAGTTTGTTCCCGCCCGGTTTCGAACCGGGGACCTTTCGCGTGTTAGGCGAACGTGATAACCACTACACTACGGGAACTGAGCTGACCACAATCGGGGATATGCACCTCGATTTTGTGTACTACTACATGTGTACTGCTTGTATACTACTTGTGTACTTGAATTGGCTCCTTTAAGATGCCAAACTTTTAAACCCATTTTGTTTGATATAACGTGAAATGAAACACTAAGAAGTGCAGTTTGTGCCCGCCCGGTTTCGAACCGGGGACCTTTCGCGTGTGAGGCGAACGTGATAACCACTACACTACAGGAACTAAGCTGACTTTAAATGGGGATATGCACTTCGGTTTTTTGTACTACTTGTGTATTACCTGTGTACTTGAATTGGCTCATTTAAGATGCCAAACTTCTTGCATTTATGGCAGACGAGAGAAGACGGCTGCAGTCAAGTAAGTTCTACTGAGATGCTGTTGTTCCTCGCTGGAGCTGCTCTGGGTCTTCTGTGGTTGTGGTGCCAGAAGAAAGGGTCCTGTGGCGCAGGGTGTTGCTGATAGTGGTAGAGAGCAGGGTGTGGAGGTCCAGGCCTTGGGCGGTGGGGTCCAGGATGTGGGTGGCGAGGCCCAGGCCGGGGGTACAGTGAGTTGGTGATAGGGTGCAGGTCTCTGGGTAGGGGCTGTAGTGTAGGGCTCAGTTGAGTGTGGAGAGACGATGTTTTGTGGTGCTGCGTGAATAATATGTCTCGCTGGCGGAGGGGTAGTGGCTGCTCTGGCATTCTTTGGGAGGCTGCCAGGGGTTCAACCCAGGGCCACGTCTTTAAGGGTTTTTGCAAACATATGAACACTGTCTTTATGGAGGTGGACGTGGTCATGGAGGTGGTTGAGGTCCAGTGTGGGATGATGTGCCAGGTGAACGTTTGGCATTTCAGCACATCTACGGGAGATGTCTGTGTTTACTCTTTGTATGGTGTGAGGATGGACGTCTGATCTTGGTAGGATGGTGGAGATAACTACTTTTGAAGTTGGGAAGGTTTGTGTTGCTTTAATGGCCACCCGTGTCACTGATTCTGCCACTCGCTCTTGTTGTGCCCTCAGGTCATTCGTGCCCACATGGATGATGATGTGGCTGGGTTCACCCAGATTTTTCCTGTTCAGTTGTTGTAGGGCATTATCTGTTTTTGGGCGCCAGAGTTTTAATGTTTTGTGGCCAGGAAAGAGCTGTTTTTCATTGATGAACTTACCATTTAAATCAATTAAGATGATGACTTCTGCATTCTGAAGGGCATTTTCTTGCTCTTGGGGGCCTTCAGAGGCCTCTGCCTGTGACGTCGGTGGTGGTGTTGCTGCTGGAGTGCTGGACTTTGGTGTCAGAGTGTGGGATGCTGCTGTCTGGCTGGTGGGAGAGCTGGGCTGCTGCTGCTTGCAGGTGTGTGTGAGGCTCTCTGTCTGTTCTCTCAGGCGTTGTATTTCTCCCTCTCTGAGCAGCAGCTCCTCCCTGGCTGTTCTCAGTTCTTTACTCAGGGTCTCTCTGTCCTGCTGCAGTTTTCGTATCTCTCCTCTTAACTCCTTAACACTTGCTTCAAAGTCTCGTGTGAGGTGACTGAGTTTAGTTTCCAGGTGTTGTAAGCACTCACTGGATGTTGCATAGGAGAGTGTTAGTTCCCTGAGCTCCACCAGCTCTACCTCTTGTAGGGAGAGACTGTTTCCGATCTGAGTGACAGGCTGCTCCAGCTGTGAGTCGCAGTCACCAGTGTTAGGCTCCGTCCCCTCCTGCCCCTCCCTTGAGCTCTGGGCTTCACTGTCTCCTGCAGCTCCTTGTGTTTGTTTCTCGGTCTCTGCCAGAGCTTTTAGGCTGGTAAAGTTTGCCTGGACAGAGCTGAGACATGCTTCAGTCCCCTGGAACATTATGGTTCCATTATGGTAGATATCTACAGTTAGAAATGCCTTGTTAGTGTCGTTTTCCTCATAAATTTGAATTTGTCTGCCATTACAGATGCCTAGTTTTCTATAACTTTTGTAATATTGACAGATAATCTTGCGCCAAACATTACAGTCTGTTGTGTAGAGGAGCAGATTAGTGATGATGGCTCTGTCCCCTTTTTGTGAAACGTCTGCCATTAGAGTCTCTGGGCTGTTCTTCAGCAGGCTGTATTTAAAGGCTTTCTTGTCCTTTGCGTTCTTGATCGTCTGTAGGTATGTGATGGAGTGGGTGAGGGGCTCCCCTGCAGTGGATTCCATTGTTTTGGTTTGGTTCGGTTTTCTCTAACTGTCACTTTTTATCTGTCACTGTCAGACTGCTGCTAGTTTTTATGCTATTTTCTATATTATTCAATATATTTCACTCAACCAAGAAATAGCTTTCTTTTTCTTTAGTTCTGTTTCACTAATTTGCAACAGTCTTTTACAGTAAATGCAGTGTAGATGGAGACTCAGTCTTGCCTGTTATTTGGATGTGAATTGATTCCAGTATCTTCTGTTTTGTCCAGTTCTCCTCCCGATTGCACTGCCTTGGTGTTTCCCAGTTGCCTTAATATTAATATTAATAAAAACAATTCTTAATATTCCTCCTCTTGCTTTTATCTTCTATTTGATATATGTTTTGTTAGGTTTGTTTCACTCCAGAGGCGAAAAAAATTGTAAAATTTCAAGAGCTTATGTGGATCATGACCTGTTGCTGGTTTGCTCAATCTCTCTCTCTCTCTCTCTCTCTCTCTCTCTCTCTATATTTCTGAATAAACAGCATTACACAGTATGTACTTCTGATTAGTTCTTACCATCTGAAACACCACTCGACCTGTCTTGCTCAAAATTAAGTGTTAACACAACAGCAGGTCACGAGCTCGGCCATATCTGTTAGTCTAAAATGGCAATAAAATACGTCTTAACACAAGTTATTTCGTAAAGCATATAATATGACTGTAACCAAATGATAAACTAAAACAGCATATTAGAAAAACGAGTTAACAAACTAAAACTGCAAAAAAAAAAACATATATATATATATGCACCTCGATTTTGTGTACTACTACATGTGTACTGCTTGTATACTACTTGTGTACTTGAATTGGCTCCTTTAAGATGCCAAACTTTTAAACCCATTTTGTTTGATATAACGTGAAATGAAACACTAAGAAGTGCAGTTTGTGCCCGCCCGGTTTCGAACCGGGGACCTTTCGCGTGTGAGGCGAACGTGATAACCACTACACTACAGGAACTAAGCTGACTTTAAATGGGGATATGCACTTCGGTTTTTTGTACTACTTGTGTATTACCTGTGTACTTGAATTGGCTCATTTAAGATGCCAAACTTCTTGCATTTATGGCAGACGAGAGAAGACGGCTGCAGTCAAGTAAGTTCTACTGAGATGCTGTTGTTCCTCGCTGGAGCTGCTCTGGGTCTTCTGTGGTTGTGGTGCCAGAAGAAAGGGTCCTGTGGCGCAGGGTGTTGCTGATAGTGGTAGAGAGCAGGGTGTGGAGGTCCAGGCCTTGGGCGGTGGGGTCCAGGATGTGGGTGGCGAGGCCCAGGCCGGGGGTACAGTGAGTTGGTGATAGGGTGCAGGTCTCTGGGTAGGGGCTGTAGTGTAGGGCTCAGTTGAGTGTGGAGAGACGATGTTTTGTGGTGCTGCGTGAATAATATGTCTCGCTGGCGGAGGGGTAGTGGCTGCTCTGGCATTCTTTGGGAGGCTGCCAGGGGTTCAACCCAGGGCCACGTCTTTAAGGGTTTTTGCAAACATATGAACACTGTCTTTATGGAGGTGGACGTGGTCATGGAGGTGGTTGAGGTCCAGTGTGGGATGATGTGCCAGGTGAACGTTTGGCATTTCAGCACATCTACGGGAGATGTCTGTGTTTACTCTTTGTATGGTGTGAGGATGGACGTCTGATCTTGGTAGGATGGTGGAGATAACTACTTTTGAAGTTGGGAAGGTTTGTGTTGCTTTAATGGCCACCCGTGTCACTGATTCTGCCACTCGCTCTTGTTGTGCCCTCAGGTCATTCGTGCCCACATGGATGATGATGTGGCTGGGTTCACCCAGATTTTTCCTGTTCAGTTGTTGTAGGGCATTATCTGTTTTTGGGCGCCAGAGTTTTAATGTTTTGTGGCCAGGAAAGAGCTGTTTTTCATTGATGAACTTACCATTTAAATCAATTAAGATGATGACTTCTGCATTCTGAAGGGCATTTTCTTGCTCTTGGGGGCCTTCAGAGGCCTCTGCCTGTGACGTCGGTGGTGGTGTTGCTGCTGGAGTGCTGGACTTTGGTGTCAGAGTGTGGGATGCTGCTGTCTGGCTGGTGGGAGAGCTGGGCTGCTGCTGCTTGCAGGTGTGTGTGAGGCTCTCTGTCTGTTCTCTCAGGCGTTGTATTTCTCCCTCTCTGAGCAGCAGCTCCTCCCTGGCTGTTCTCAGTTCTTTACTCAGGGTCTCTCTGTCCTGCTGCAGTTTTCGTATCTCTCCTCTTAACTCCTTAACACTTGCTTCAAAGTCTCGTGTGAGGTGACTGAGTTTAGTTTCCAGGTGTTGTAAGCACTCACTGGATGTTGCATAGGAGAGTGTTAGTTCCCTGAGCTCCACCAGCTCTACCTCTTGTAGGGAGAGACTGTTTCCGATCTGAGTGACAGGCTGCTCCAGCTGTGAGTCGCAGTCACCAGTGTTAGGCTCCGTCCCCTCCTGCCCCTCCCTTGAGCTCTGGGCTTCACTGTCTCCTGCAGCTCCTTGTGTTTGTTTCTCGGTCTCTGCCAGAGCTTTTAGGCTGGTAAAGTTTGCCTGGACAGAGCTGAGACATGCTTCAGTCCCCTGGAACATTATGGTTCCATTATGGTAGATATCTACAGTTAGAAATGCCTTGTTAGTGTCGTTTTCCTCATAAATTTGAATTTGTCTGCCATTACAGATGCCTAGTTTTCTATAACTTTTGTAATATTGACAGATAATCTTGCGCCAAACATTACAGTCTGTTGTGTAGAGGAGCAGATTAGTGATGATGGCTCTGTCCCCTTTTTGTGAAACGTCTGCCATTAGAGTCTCTGGGCTGTTCTTCAGCAGGCTGTATTTAAAGGCTTTCTTGTCCTTTGCGTTCTTGATCGTCTGTAGGTATGTGATGGAGTGGGTGAGGGGCTCCCCTGCAGTGGATTCCATTGTTTTGGTTTGGTTCGGTTTTCTCTAACTGTCACTTTTTATCTGTCACTGTCAGACTGCTGCTAGTTTTTATGCTATTTTCTATATTATTCAATATATTTCACTCAACCAAGAAATAGCTTTCTTTTTCTTTAGTTCTGTTTCACTAATTTGCAACAGTCTTTTACAGTAAATGCAGTGTAGATGGAGACTCAGTCTTGCCTGTTATTTGGATGTGAATTGATTCCAGTATCTTCTGTTTTGTCCAGTTCTCCTCCCGATTGCACTGCCTTGGTGTTTCCCAGTTGCCTTAATATTAATATTAATAAAAACAATTCTTAATATTCCTCCTCTTGCTTTTATCTTCTATTTGATATATGTTTTGTTAGGTTTGTTTCACTCCAGAGGCGAAAAAAATTGTAAAATTTCAAGAGCTTATGTGGATCATGACCTGTTGCTGGTTTGCTCAATCTCTCTCTCTCTCTCTCTCTCTCTCTCTCTCTCTCTCTCTCTCTCTCTCTCTCTCTCTCTATATATATATATATATATATATATATATATATGTTTTTTTTTTTTGCAGTTTTAGTTTGTTAACTCGTTTTTCTAATATGCTGTTTTAGTTTATCATTTGGTTACAGTCATATTATATGCTTTACGAAATAACTTGTGTTAAGACGTATTTTATTGCCATTTTAGACTAACAGATATGGCCGAGCTCGTGACCTGCTGTTGTGTTAACACTTAATTTTGAGCAAGACAGGTCGAGTGGTGTTTCAGATGGTAAGAACTAATCAGAAGTACATACTGTGTAATGCTGTTTATTCAGAAATGAATTTGTTTTTCACATGGGCGTTAGGTCTAAAACTAAAGATGGGAGTGGAGTACTTGCCATGTTTTGCAAATGCAAGGTTTTGTCGCCATCTTGTGATAAAAGCCAGTACTGCTTTTATAGATAGAAACTTTTATCAAAAAGCGTTTGAATTTAGAAATATCAAATTGCATATTTTGTTTGAATAAGTCTGTCGTATGGGGTTATTTTTTTCCTAGGCATTAACGTCCACCAAAATATCAAATTTTCACAACCAAGCATATTTTGCTTGTCCGTTGAGTGAACTCCTGCATTTTAATTACAGTCACTGCGCTGTACATATGCAGATATAATATATGGGTCTTAAACCCATTTTGTTTGATATAACGTGAAATGAAACACTAAGAAGTGCAGTTTGTTCCCGCCCGGTTTCGAACCGGGGACCTTTCGCGTGTTAGGCGAACGTGATAACCACTACACTACGGGAACTGAGCTGACCACAATCGGGGATATGCACCTCGATTTTGTGTACTACTACATGTGTACTGCTTGTATACTACTTGTGTACTTGAATTGGCTCCTTTAAGATGCCAAACTTTTAAACCCATTTTGTTTGATATAACGTGAAATGAAACACTAAGAAGTGCAGTTTGTGCCCGCCCGGTTTCGAACCGGGGACCTTTCGCGTGTGAGGCGAACGTGATAACCACTACACTACAGGAACTAAGCTGACTTTAAATGGGGATATGCACTTCGGTTTTTTGTACTACTTGTGTATTACCTGTGTACTTGAATTGGCTCATTTAAGATGCCAAACTTCTTGCATTTATGGCAGACGAGAGAAGACGGCTGCAGTCAAGTAAGTTCTACTGAGATGCTGTTGTTCCTCGCTGGAGCTGCTCTGGGTCTTCTGTGGTTGTGGTGCCAGAAGAAAGGGTCCTGTGGCGCAGGGTGTTGCTGATAGTGGTAGAGAGCAGGGTGTGGAGGTCCAGGCCTTGGGCGGTGGGGTCCAGGATGTGGGTGGCGAGGCCCAGGCCGGGGGTACAGTGAGTTGGTGATAGGGTGCAGGTCTCTGGGTAGGGGCTGTAGTGTAGGGCTCAGTTGAGTGTGGAGAGACGATGTTTTGTGGTGCTGCGTGAATAATATGTCTCGCTGGCGGAGGGGTAGTGGCTGCTCTGGCATTCTTTGGGAGGCTGCCAGGGGTTCAACCCAGGGCCACGTCTTTAAGGGTTTTTGCAAACATATGAACACTGTCTTTATGGAGGTGGACGTGGTCATGGAGGTGGTTGAGGTCCAGTGTGGGATGATGTGCCAGGTGAACGTTTGGCATTTCAGCACATCTACGGGAGATGTCTGTGTTTACTCTTTGTATGGTGTGAGGATGGACGTCTGATCTTGGTAGGATGGTGGAGATAACTACTTTTGAAGTTGGGAAGGTTTGTGTTGCTTTAATGGCCACCCGTGTCACTGATTCTGCCACTCGCTCTTGTTGTGCCCTCAGGTCATTCGTGCCCACATGGATGATGATGTGGCTGGGTTCACCCAGATTTTTCCTGTTCAGTTGTTGTAGGGCATTATCTGTTTTTGGGCGCCAGAGTTTTAATGTTTTGTGGCCAGGAAAGAGCTGTTTTTCATTGATGAACTTACCATTTAAATCAATTAAGATGATGACTTCTGCATTCTGAAGGGCATTTTCTTGCTCTTGGGGGCCTTCAGAGGCCTCTGCCTGTGACGTCGGTGGTGGTGTTGCTGCTGGAGTGCTGGACTTTGGTGTCAGAGTGTGGGATGCTGCTGTCTGGCTGGTGGGAGAGCTGGGCTGCTGCTGCTTGCAGGTGTGTGTGAGGCTCTCTGTCTGTTCTCTCAGGCGTTGTATTTCTCCCTCTCTGAGCAGCAGCTCCTCCCTGGCTGTTCTCAGTTCTTTACTCAGGGTCTCTCTGTCCTGCTGCAGTTTTCGTATCTCTCCTCTTAACTCCTTAACACTTGCTTCAAAGTCTCGTGTGAGGTGACTGAGTTTAGTTTCCAGGTGTTGTAAGCACTCACTGGATGTTGCATAGGAGAGTGTTAGTTCCCTGAGCTCCACCAGCTCTACCTCTTGTAGGGAGAGACTGTTTCCGATCTGAGTGACAGGCTGCTCCAGCTGTGAGTCGCAGTCACCAGTGTTAGGCTCCGTCCCCTCCTGCCCCTCCCTTGAGCTCTGGGCTTCACTGTCTCCTGCAGCTCCTTGTGTTTGTTTCTCGGTCTCTGCCAGAGCTTTTAGGCTGGTAAAGTTTGCCTGGACAGAGCTGAGACATGCTTCAGTCCCCTGGAACATTATGGTTCCATTATGGTAGATATCTACAGTTAGAAATGCCTTGTTAGTGTCGTTTTCCTCATAAATTTGAATTTGTCTGCCATTACAGATGCCTAGTTTTCTATAACTTTTGTAATATTGACAGATAATCTTGCGCCAAACATTACAGTCTGTTGTGTAGAGGAGCAGATTAGTGATGATGGCTCTGTCCCCTTTTTGTGAAACGTCTGCCATTAGAGTCTCTGGGCTGTTCTTCAGCAGGCTGTATTTAAAGGCTTTCTTGTCCTTTGCGTTCTTGATCGTCTGTAGGTATGTGATGGAGTGGGTGAGGGGCTCCCCTGCAGTGGATTCCATTGTTTTGGTTTGGTTCGGTTTTCTCTAACTGTCACTTTTTATCTGTCACTGTCAGACTGCTGCTAGTTTTTATGCTATTTTCTATATTATTCAATATATTTCACTCAACCAAGAAATAGCTTTCTTTTTCTTTAGTTCTGTTTCACTAATTTGCAACAGTCTTTTACAGTAAATGCAGTGTAGATGGAGACTCAGTCTTGCCTGTTATTTGGATGTGAATTGATTCCAGTATCTTCTGTTTTGTCCAGTTCTCCTCCCGATTGCACTGCCTTGGTGTTTCCCAGTTGCCTTAATATTAATATTAATAAAAACAATTCTTAATATTCCTCCTCTTGCTTTTATCTTCTATTTGATATATGTTTTGTTAGGTTTGTTTCACTCCAGAGGCGAAAAAAATTGTAAAATTTCAAGAGCTTATGTGGATCATGACCTGTTGCTGGTTTGCTCAATCTCTCTCTCTCTCTCTCTCTCTCTCTCTCTCTCTCTCTCTCTCTCTATCTCTATATATATATATATATATATATATATATATATATATATGTTTTTTTTTTTGCAGTTTTAGTTTGTTAACTCGTTTTTCTAATATGCTGTTTTAGTTTATCATTTGGTTACAGTCATATTATATGCTTTACGAAATAACTTGTGTTAAGACGTATTTTATTGCCATTTTAGACTAACAGATATGGCCGAGCTCGTGACCTGCTGTTGTGTTAACACTTAATTTTGAGCAAGACAGGTCGAGTGGTGTTTCAGATGGTAAGAACTAATCAGAAGTACATACTGTGTAATGCTGTTTATTCAGAAATGAATTTGTTTTTCACATGGGCGTTAGGTCTAAAACTAAAGATGGGAGTGGAGTACTTGCCATGTTTTGCAAATGCAAGGTTTTGTCGCCATCTTGTGATAAAAGCCAGTACTGCTTTTATAGATAGAAACTTTTATCAAAAAGCGTTTGAATTTAGAAATATCAAATTGCATATTTTGTTTGAATAAGTCTGTCGTATGGGGTTATTTTTTTCCTAGGCATTAACGTCCACCAAAATATCAAATTTTCACAACCAAGCATATTTTGCTTGTCCGTTGAGTGAACTCCTGCATTTTAATTACAGTCACTGCGCTGTACATATGCAGATATAATATATGGGTCTTAAACCCATTTTGTTTGATATAACGTGAAATGAAACACTAAGAAGTGCAGTTTGTTCCCGCCCGGTTTCGAACCGGGGACCTTTCGCGTGTTAGGCGAACGTGATAACCACTACACTACGGGAACTGAGCTGACCACAATCGGGGATATGCACCTCGATTTTGTGTACTACTACATGTGTACTGCTTGTATACTACTTGTGTACTTGAATTGGCTCCTTTAAGATGCCAAACTTTTAAACCCATTTTGTTTGATATAACGTGAAATGAAACACTAAGAAGTGCAGTTTGTGCCCGCCCGGTTTCGAACCGGGGACCTTTCGCGTGTGAGGCGAACGTGATAACCACTACACTACAGGAACTAAGCTGACTTTAAATGGGGATATGCACTTCGGTTTTTTGTACTACTTGTGTATTACCTGTGTACTTGAATTGGCTCATTTAAGATGCCAAACTTCTTGCATTTATGGCAGACGAGAGAAGACGGCTGCAGTCAAGTAAGTTCTACTGAGATGCTGTTGTTCCTCGCTGGAGCTGCTCTGGGTCTTCTGTGGTTGTGGTGCCAGAAGAAAGGGTCCTGTGGCGCAGGGTGTTGCTGATAGTGGTAGAGAGCAGGGTGTGGAGGTCCAGGCCTTGGGCGGTGGGGTCCAGGATGTGGGTGGCGAGGCCCAGGCCGGGGGTACAGTGAGTTGGTGATAGGGTGCAGGTCTCTGGGTAGGGGCTGTAGTGTAGGGCTCAGTTGAGTGTGGAGAGACGATGTTTTGTGGTGCTGCGTGAATAATATGTCTCGCTGGCGGAGGGGTAGTGGCTGCTCTGGCATTCTTTGGGAGGCTGCCAGGGGTTCAACCCAGGGCCACGTCTTTAAGGGTTTTTGCAAACATATGAACACTGTCTTTATGGAGGTGGACGTGGTCATGGAGGTGGTTGAGGTCCAGTGTGGGATGATGTGCCAGGTGAACGTTTGGCATTTCAGCACATCTACGGGAGATGTCTGTGTTTACTCTTTGTATGGTGTGAGGATGGACGTCTGATCTTGGTAGGATGGTGGAGATAACTACTTTTGAAGTTGGGAAGGTTTGTGTTGCTTTAATGGCCACCCGTGTCACTGATTCTGCCACTCGCTCTTGTTGTGCCCTCAGGTCATTCGTGCCCACATGGATGATGATGTGGCTGGGTTCACCCAGATTTTTCCTGTTCAGTTGTTGTAGGGCATTATCTGTTTTTGGGCGCCAGAGTTTTAATGTTTTGTGGCCAGGAAAGAGCTGTTTTTCATTGATGAACTTACCATTTAAATCAATTAAGATGATGACTTCTGCATTCTGAAGGGCATTTTCTTGCTCTTGGGGGCCTTCAGAGGCCTCTGCCTGTGACGTCGGTGGTGGTGTTGCTGCTGGAGTGCTGGACTTTGGTGTCAGAGTGTGGGATGCTGCTGTCTGGCTGGTGGGAGAGCTGGGCTGCTGCTGCTTGCAGGTGTGTGTGAGGCTCTCTGTCTGTTCTCTCAGGCGTTGTATTTCTCCCTCTCTGAGCAGCAGCTCCTCCCTGGCTGTTCTCAGTTCTTTACTCAGGGTCTCTCTGTCCTGCTGCAGTTTTCGTATCTCTCCTCTTAACTCCTTAACACTTGCTTCAAAGTCTCGTGTGAGGTGACTGAGTTTAGTTTCCAGGTGTTGTAAGCACTCACTGGATGTTGCATAGGAGAGTGTTAGTTCCCTGAGCTCCACCAGCTCTACCTCTTGTAGGGAGAGACTGTTTCCGATCTGAGTGACAGGCTGCTCCAGCTGTGAGTCGCAGTCACCAGTGTTAGGCTCCGTCCCCTCCTGCCCCTCCCTTGAGCTCTGGGCTTCACTGTCTCCTGCAGCTCCTTGTGTTTGTTTCTCGGTCTCTGCCAGAGCTTTTAGGCTGGTAAAGTTTGCCTGGACAGAGCTGAGACATGCTTCAGTCCCCTGGAACATTATGGTTCCATTATGGTAGATATCTACAGTTAGAAATGCCTTGTTAGTGTCGTTTTCCTCATAAATTTGAATTTGTCTGCCATTACAGATGCCTAGTTTTCTATAACTTTTGTAATATTGACAGATAATCTTGCGCCAAACATTACAGTCTGTTGTGTAGAGGAGCAGATTAGTGATGATGGCTCTGTCCCCTTTTTGTGAAACGTCTGCCATTAGAGTCTCTGGGCTGTTCTTCAGCAGGCTGTATTTAAAGGCTTTCTTGTCCTTTGCGTTCTTGATCGTCTGTAGGTATGTGATGGAGTGGGTGAGGGGCTCCCCTGCAGTGGATTCCATTGTTTTGGTTTGGTTCGGTTTTCTCTAACTGTCACTTTTTATCTGTCACTGTCAGACTGCTGCTAGTTTTTATGCTATTTTCTATATTATTCAATATATTTCACTCAACCAAGAAATAGCTTTCTTTTTCTTTAGTTCTGTTTCACTAATTTGCAACAGTCTTTTACAGTAAATGCAGTGTAGATGGAGACTCAGTCTTGCCTGTTATTTGGATGTGAATTGATTCCAGTATCTTCTGTTTTGTCCAGTTCTCCTCCCGATTGCACTGCCTTGGTGTTTCCCAGTTGCCTTAATATTAATATTAATAAAAACAATTCTTAATATTCCTCCTCTTGCTTTTATCTTCTATTTGATATATGTTTTGTTAGGTTTGTTTCACTCCAGAGGCGAAAAAAATTGTAAAATTTCAAGAGCTTATGTGGATCATGACCTGTTGCTGGTTTGCTCAATCTCTCTCTCTCTCTCTCTCTCTCTATATATATATATATATATATATATATATATATATATATATATATATATATATATATATATATATGTTTTTTTTTGCAGTAGTTTGTTAACTCGTTTTTCTAATATGCTGTTTTAGTTTATCATTTGGTTACAGTCATATTATATGCTTTACGAAATAACTTGTGTTAAGACGTATTTTATTGCCATTTTAGACTAACAGATATGGCCGAGCTCGTGACCTGCTGTTGTGTTAACACTTAATTTTGAGCAAGACAGGTCGAGTGGTGTTTCAGATGGTAAGAACTAATCAGAAGTACATACTGTGTAATGCTGTTTATTCAGAAATGAATTTGTTTTTCACATGGGCGTTAGGTCTAAAACTAAAGATGGGAGTGGAGTACTTGCCATGTTTTGCAAATGCAAGGTTTTGTCGCCATCTTGTGATAAAAGCCAGTACTGCTTTTATAGATAGAAACTTTTATCAAAAAGCGTTTGAATTTAGAAATATCAAATTGCATATTTTGTTTGAATAAGTCTGTCGTATGGGGTTATTTTTTTCCTAGGCATTAACGTCCACCAAAATATCAAATTTTCACAACCAAGCATATTTTGCTTGTCCGTTGAGTGAACTCCTGCATTTTAATTACAGTCACTGCGCTGTACATATGCAGATATAATATATGGGTCTTAAACCCATTTTGTTTGATATAACGTGAACTGAAACACTAAGAAGTGCAGTTTGTTCCCGCCCGGTTTCGAACCGGGGACCTTTCGCGTGTTAGGCGAACGTGATAACCACTACACTACAGGAACTGAGCTGACTACAATCGGGGATATGCACCTCGATTTTGTGTACTACTACATGTGTACTGCTTGTGTACTAGTATACTACTTGTGTACTTGAATTGGCTCCTTTAAGATGCCAAACTTTTAAACCCATTTTGTTTGATATAACGTGAAATGAAACACTAAGAAGTGCAGTTTGTTCCCGCCCGGTTTCGAACCGGGGACCTTTCGCGTGTGAGGCGAACGTGATAACCACTACACTACAGGAACTAAGCTGAGTTTAAATGGGGATATGCACTTCGGTTTTTTGTACTACTTGTGTATTACCTGTGTACTTGAATTGGCTCATTTAAGATGCCAAACTTCTTGCATTTATGGCAGACGAGAGAAGACGGCTGCAGTCAAGTAAGTTCTACTGAGATGCTGTTGTTCCTCGCTGGAGCTGCTCTGGGTCTTCTGTGGTTGTGGTGCCAGAAGAAAGGGTCCTGTGGCGCAGGGTGTTGCTGATAGTGGTAGAGAGCAGGGTGTGGAGGTCCAGGCCTTGGGCGGTGGGGTCCAGGATGTGGGTGGCGAGGCCCAGGCCGGGGGTACAGTGAGTTGGTGATAGGGTGCAGGTCTCTGGGTAGGGGCTGTAGTGTAGGGCTCAGTTGAGTGTGGAGAGACGATGTTTTGTGGTGCTGCGTGAATAATATGTCTCGCTGGTGGAGGGGTAGTGGCTGCTCTGGCATTCTTTGGGAGGCTGCCAGGGGTTCAACCCAGGGCCACATCTTTAAGGGTTTTTGCAAACATATGAACACTGTCTTTATGGAGGTGGACGTGGTCATGGAGGTGGTTGAGGTCCAGTGTGGGATGATGTGCCAGGTGAACGTTTGGCATTTCAGCACATCTACGGGAGATGTCTGTGTTTACTCTTTGTATGGTGTGAGGATGGACGTCTGATCTTGGTAGGATGGTGGAGATAACTACTTTTGAAGTTGGGAAGGTTTGTGTTGCTTTAATGGCCACCCGTGTCACTGATTCTGCCACTCGCTCTTGTTGTGCCCTCAGGTCATTCGTGCCCACATGGATGATGATGTGGCTGGGTTCACCCAGATTTTTCCTGTTCAGTTGTTGTAGGGCATTATCTGTTTTTGGGCGCCAGAGTTTTAATGTTTTGTGGCCAGGAAAGAGCTGTTTTTCATTGATGAACTTACCATTTAAATCAATTAAGATGATGACTTCTGCATTCTGAAGGGCATTTTCTTGCTCTTGGGGGCCTTCAGAGGCCTCTGCCTGTGACGTCGGTGGTGGTGTTGCTGCTGGAGTGCTGGACTTTGGTGTCAGAGTGTGGGATGCTGCTGTCTGGCTGGTGGGAGAGCTGGGCTGCTGCTGCTTGCAGGTGTGTGTGAGGCTCTCTGTCTGTTCTCTCAGGCGTTGTATTTCTCCCTCTCTGAGCAGCAGCTCCTCCCTGGCTGTTCTCAGTTCTTTACTCAGGGTCTCTCTGTCCTGCTGCAGTTTTCGTATCTCTCCTCTTAACTCCTTAACACTTGCTTCAAAGTCTCGTGTGAGGTGACTGAGTTTAGTTTCCAGGTGTTGTAAGCACTCACTGGATGTTGCATAGGAGAGTGTTAGTTCCCTGAGCTCCACCAGCTCTACCTCTTGTAGGGAGAGACTGTTTCCGATCTGAGTGACAGGCTGCTCCAGCTGTGAGTCGCAGTCACCAGTGTTAGGCTCCGTCCCCTCCTGCCCCTCCCTTGAGCTCTGGGCTTCACTGTCTCCTGCAGCTCCTTGTGTTTGTTTCTCGGTCTCTGCCAGAGCTTTTAGGCTGGTAAAGTTTGCCTGGACAGAGCTGAGACATGCTTCAGTCCCCTGGAACATTATGGTTCCATTATGGTAGATATCTACAGTTAGAAATGCCTTGTTAGTGTCGTTTTCCTCATAAATTTGAATTTGTCTGCCATTACAGATGCCTAGTTTTCTATAACTTTTGTAATATTGACAGATAATCTTGCGCCAAACATTACAGTCTGTTGTGTAGAGGAGCAGATTAGTGATGATGGCTCTGTCCCCTTTTTGTGAAACGTCTGCCATTAGAGTCTCTGGGCTGTTCTTCAGCAGGCTGTATTTAAAGGCTTTCTTGTCCTTTGCGTTCTTGATCGTCTGTAGGTATGTGATGGAGTGGGTGAGGGGCTCCCCTGCAGTGGATTCCATTGTTTTGGTTTGGTTCGGTTTTCTCTAACTGTCACTTTTTATCTGTCACTGTCAGACTGCTGCTAGTTTTTATGCTATTTTCTATATTATTCAATATATTTCACTCAACCAAGAAATAGCTTTCTTTTTCTTTAGTTCTGTTTCACTAATTTGCAACAGTCTTTTACAGTAAATGCAGTGTAGATGGAGACTCAGTCTTGCCTGTTATTTGGATGTGAATTGATTCCAGTATCTTCTGTTTTGTCCAGTTCTCCTCCCGATTGCACTGCCTTGGTGTTTCCCAGTTGCCTTAATATTAATATTAATAAAAACAATTCTTAATATTCCTCCTCTTGCTTTTATCTTCTATTTGATATATGTTTTGTTAGGTTTGTTTCACTCCAGAGGCGAAAAAAATTGTAAAATTTCAAGAGCTTATGTGGATCATGACCTGTTGCTGGTTTGCTCAATCTCTCTCTCTCTCTCTCTCTCTCTCTATTTCTATATATATATATATATATATATATATATATATATATATATATATATGTTTTTTTTTTTGCAGTAGTTTGTTAACTCGTTTTTCTAATATGCTGTTTTAGTTTATCATTTGGTTACAGTCATATTATATGCTTTACGAAATAACTTGTGTTAAGACGTATTTTATTGCCATTTTAGACTAACAGATATGGCCGAGCTCGTGACCTGCTGTTGTGTTAACACTTAATTTTGAGCAAGACAGGTCGAGTGGTGTTTCAGATGGTAAGAACTAATCAGAAGTACATACTGTGTAATGCTGTTTATTCAGAAATGAATTTGTTTTTCACATGGGCGTTAGGTCTAAAACTAAAGATGGGAGTGGAGTACTTGCCATGTTTTGCAAATGCAAGGTTTTGTCGCCATCTTGTGATAAAAGCCAGTACTGCTTTTATAGATAGAAACTTTTATCAAAAAGCGTTTGAATTTAGAAATATCAAATTGCATATTTTGTTTGAATAAGTCTGTCGTATGGGGTTATTTTTTTCCTAGGCATTAACGTCCACCAAAATATCAAATTTTCACAACCAAGCATATTTTGCTTGTCCGTTGAGTGAACTCCTGCATTTTAATTACAGTCACTGCGCTGTACATATGCAGATATAATATATGGGTCTTAAACCCATTTTGTTTGATATAACGTGAACTGAAACACTAAGAAGTGCAGTTTGTTCCCGCCCGGTTTCGAACCGGGGACCTTTCGCGTGTTAGGCGAACGTGATAACCACTACACTACGGGAACTGAGCTGACCACAATCGGGGATATGCACCTCGATTTTGTGTACTACTACATGTGTACTGCTTGTATACTACTTGTGTACTTGAATTGGCTCCTTTAAGATGCCAAACTTTTAAACCCATTTTGTTTGATATAACGTGAAATGAAACACTAAGAAGTGCAGTTTGTTCCCGCCCGGTTTCGAACCGGGGACCTTTCGCGTGTGAGGCGAACGTGATAACCACTACACTACAGGAACTAAGCTGAGTTTAAATGGGGATATGCACTTCGGTTTTTTGTACTACTTGTGTATTACCTGTGTACTTGAATTGGCTCATTTAAGATGCCAAACTTCTTGCATTTATGGCAGACGAGAGAAGACGGCTGCAGTCAAGTAAGTTCTACTGAGATGCTGTTGTTCCTCGCTGGAGCTGCTCTGGGTCTTCTGTGGTTGTGGTGCCAGAAGAAAGGGTCCTGTGGCGCAGGGTGTTGCTGATAGTGGTAGAGAGCAGGGTGTGGAGGTCCAGGCCTTGGGCGGTGGGGTCCAGGATGTGGGTGGCGAGGCCCAGGCCGGGGGTACAGTGAGTTGGTGATAGGGTGCAGGTCTCTGGGTAGGGGCTGTAGTGTAGGGCTCAGTTGAGTGTGGAGAGACGATGTTTTGTGGTGCTGCGTGAATAATATGTCTCGCTGGTGGAGGGGTAGTGGCTGCTCTGGCATTCTTTGGGAGGCTGCCAGGGGTTCAACCCAGGGCCACATCTTTAAGGGTTTTTGCAAACATATGAACACTGTCTTTATGGAGGTGGACGTGGTCATGGAGGTGGTTGAGGTCCAGTGTGGGATGATGTGCCAGGTGAACGTTTGGCATTTCAGCACATCTACGGGAGATGTCTGTGTTTACTCTTTGTATGGTGTGAGGATGGACGTCTGATCTTGGTAGGATGGTGGAGATAACTACTTTTGAAGTTGGGAAGGTTTGTGTTGCTTTAATGGCCACCCGTGTCACTGATTCTGCCACTCGCTCTTGTTGTGCCCTCAGGTCATTCGTGCCCACATGGATGATGATGTGGCTGGGTTCACCCAGATTTTTCCTGTTCAGTTGTTGTAGGGCATTATCTGTTTTTGGGCGCCAGAGTTTTAATGTTTTGTGGCCAGGAAAGAGCTGTTTTTCATTGATGAACTTACCATTTAAATCAATTAAGATGATGACTTCTGCATTCTGAAGGGCATTTTCTTGCTCTTGGGGGCCTTCAGAGGCCTCTGCCTGTGACGTCGGTGGTGGTGTTGCTGCTGGAGTGCTGGACTTTGGTGTCAGAGTGTGGGATGCTGCTGTCTGGCTGGTGGGAGAGCTGGGCTGCTGCTGCTTGCAGGTGTGTGTGAGGCTCTCTGTCTGTTCTCTCAGGCGTTGTATTTCTCCCTCTCTGAGCAGCAGCTCCTCCCTGGCTGTTCTCAGTTCTTTACTCAGGGTCTCTCTGTCCTGCTGCAGTTTTCGTATCTCTCCTCTTAACTCCTTAACACTTGCTTCAAAGTCTCGTGTGAGGTGACTGAGTTTAGTTTCCAGGTGTTGTAAGCACTCACTGGATGTTGCATAGGAGAGTGTTAGTTCCCTGAGCTCCACCAGCTCTACCTCTTGTAGGGAGAGACTGTTTCCGATCTGAGTGACAGGCTGCTCCAGCTGTGAGTCGCAGTCACCAGTGTTAGGCTCCGTCCCCTCCTGCCCCTCCCTTGAGCTCTGGGCTTCACTGTCTCCTGCAGCTCCTTGTGTTTGTTTCTCGGTCTCTGCCAGAGCTTTTAGGCTGGTAAAGTTTGCCTGGACAGAGCTGAGACATGCTTCAGTCCCCTGGAACATTATGGTTCCATTATGGTAGATATTTACAGTTAGAAATGCCTTGTTAGTGTCGTTTTCCTCATAAATTTGAATTTGTCTGCCATTACAGATGCCTAGTTTTCTATAACTTTTGTAATATTGACAGATAATCTTGCGCCAAACATTACAGTCTGTTGTGTAGAGGAGCAGATTAGTGATGATGGCTCTGTCCCCTTTTTGTGAAACGTCTGCCATTAGAGTCTCTGGGCTGTTCTTCAGCAGGCTGTATTTAAAGGCTTTCTTGTCCTTTGCGTTCTTGATCGTCTGTAGGTATGTGATGGAGTGGGTGAGGGGCTCCCCTGCAGTGGATTCCATTGTTTTGGTTTGGTTCGGTTTTCTCTAACTGTCACTTTTTATCTGTCACTGTCAGACTGCTGCTAGTTTTTATGCTATTTTCTATATTATTCAATATATTTCACTCAACCAAGAAATAGCTTTCTTTTTCTTTAGTTCTGTTTCACTAATTTGCAACAGTCTTTTACAGTAAATGCAGTGTAGATGGAGACTCAGTCTTGCCTGTTATTTGGATGTGAATTGATTCCAGTATCTTCTGTTTTGTCCAGTTCTCCTCCCGATTGCACTGCCTTGGTGTTTCCCAGTTGCCTTAATATTAATATTAATAAAAACAATTCTTAATATTCCTCCTCTTGCTTTTATCTTCTATTTGATATATGTTTTGTTAGGTTTGTTTCACTCCAGAGGCGAAAAAAATTGTAAAATTTCAAGAGCTTATGTGGATCATGACCTGTTGCTGGTTTGCTCAATCTCTCTCTCTCTCTCTCTCTCTCTCTATCTATATATATATATATATATATATATATATATATATATATATATATATATATATATATATATATATATATGTTTTTTTTTTTGCAGTAGTTTGTTAACTCGTTTTTCTAATATGCTGTTTTAGTTTATCATTTGGTTACAGTCATATTATATGCTTTACGAAATAACTTGTGTTAAGACGTATTTTATTGCCATTTTAGACTAACAGATATGGCCGAGCTCGTGACCTGCTGTTGTGTTAACACTTAATTTTGAGCAAGACAGGTCGAGTGGTGTTTCAGATGGTAAGAACTAATCAGAAGTACATACTGTGTAATGCTGTTTATTCAGAAATGAATTTGTTTTTCACATGGGCGTTAGGTCTAAAACTAAAGATGGGAGTGGAGTACTTGCCATGTTTTGCAAATGCAAGGTTTTGTCGCCATCTTGTGATAAAAGCCAGTACTGCTTTTATAGATAGAAACTTTTATCAAAAAGCGTTTGAATTTAGAAATATCAAATTGCATATTTTGTTTGAATAAGTCTGTCGTATGGGGTTATTTTTTTCCTAGGCATTAACGTCCACCAAAATATCAAATTTTCACAACCAAGCATATTTTGCTTGTCCGTTGAGTGAACTCCTGCATTTTAATTACAGTCACTGCGCTGTACATATGCAGATATAATATATGGGTCTTAAACCCATTTTGTTTGATATAACGTGAACTGAAACACTAAGAAGTGCAGTTTGTTCCCGCCCGGTTTCGAACCGGGGACCTTTCGCGTGTTAGGCGAACGTGATAACCACTACACTACAGGAACTGAGCTGACCACAATCGGGGATATGCACCTCGATTTTGTGTACTACTACATGTGTACTGCTTGTATACTACTTGTGTACTTGAATTGGCTCCTTTAAGATGCCAAACTTTTAAACCCATTTTGTTTGATATAACGTGAAATGAAACACTAAGAAGTGCAGTTTGTTCCCGCCCGGTTTCGAACCGGGGACCTTTCGCGTGTGAGGCGAACGTGATAACCACTACACTACAGGAACTAAGCTGAGTTTAAATGGGGATATGCACTTCGGTTTTTTGTACTACTTGTGTATTACCTGTGTACTTGAATTGGCTCATTTAAGATGCCAAACTTCTTGCATTTATGGCAGACGAGAGAAGACGGCTGCAGTCAAGTAAGTTCTACTGAGATGCTGTTGTTCCTCGCTGGAGCTGCTCTGGGTCTTCTGTGGTTGTGGTGCCAGAAGAAAGGGTCCTGTGGCGCAGGGTGTTGCTGATAGTGGTAGAGAGCAGGGTGTGGAGGTCCAGGCCTTGGGCGGTGGGGTCCAGGATGTGGGTGGCGAGGCCCAGGCCGGGGGTACAGTGAGTTGGTGATAGGGTGCAGGTCTCTGGGTAGGGGCTGTAGTGTAGGGCTCAGTTGAGTGTGGAGAGACGATGTTTTGTGGTGCTGCGTGAATAATATGTCTCGCTGGCGGAGGGGTAGTGGCTGCTCTGGCATTCTTTGGGAGGCTGCCAGGGGTTCAACCCAGGGCCACATCTTTAAGGGTTTTTGCAAACATATGAACACTGTCTTTATGGAGGTGGACGTGGTCATGGAGGTGGTTGAGGTCCAGTGTGGGATGATGTGCCAGGTGAACGTTTGGCATTTCAGCACATCTACGGGAGATGTCTGTGTTTACTCTTTGTATGGTGTGAGGATGGACGTCTGATCTTGGTAGGATGGTGGAGATAACTACTTTTGAAGTTGGGAAGGTTTGTGTTGCTTTAATGGCCACCCGTGTCACTGATTCTGCCACTCGCTCTTGTTGTGCCCTCAGGTCATTCGTGCCCACATGGATGATGATGTGGCTGGGTTCACCCAGATTTTTCCTGTTCAGTTGTTGTAGGGCATTATCTGTTTTTGGGCGCCAGAGTTTTAATGTTTTGTGGCCAGGAAAGAGCTGTTTTTCATTGATGAACTTACCATTTAAATCAATTAAGATGATGACTTCTGCATTCTGAAGGGCATTTTCTTGCTCTTGGGGGCCTTCAGAGGCCTCTGCCTGTGACGTCGGTGGTGGTGTTGCTGCTGGAGTGCTGGACTTTGGTGTCAGAGTGTGGGATGCTGCTGTCTGGCTGGTGGGAGAGCTGGGCTGCTGCTGCTTGCAGGTGTGTGTGAGGCTCTCTGTCTGTTCTCTCAGGCGTTGTATTTCTCCCTCTCTGAGCAGCAGCTCCTCCCTGGCTGTTCTCAGTTCTTTACTCAGGGTCTCTCTGTCCTGCTGCAGTTTTCGTATCTCTCCTCTTAACTCCTTAACACTTGCTTCAAAGTCTCGTGTGAGGTGACTGAGTTTAGTTTCCAGGTGTTGTAAGCACTCACTGGATGTTGCATAGGAGAGTGTTAGTTCCCTGAGCTCCACCAGCTCTACCTCTTGTAGGGAGAGACTGTTTCCGATCTGAGTGACAGGCTGCTCCAGCTGTGAGTCGCAGTCACCAGTGTTAGGCTCCGTCCCCTCCTGCCCCTCCCTTGAGCTCTGGGCTTCACTGTCTCCTGCAGCTCCTTGTGTTTGTTTCTCGGTCTCTGCCAGAGCTTTTAGGCTGGTAAAGTTTGCCTGGACAGAGCTGAGACATGCTTCAGTCCCCTGGAACATTATGGTTCCATTATGGTAGATATTTACAGTTAGAAATGCCTTGTTAGTGTCGTTTTCCTCATAAATTTGAATTTGTCTGCCATTACAGATGCCTAGTTTTCTATAACTTTTGTAATATTGACAGATAATCTTGCGCCAAACATTACAGTCTGTTGTGTAGAGGAGCAGATTAGTGATGATGGCTCTGTCCCCTTTTTGTGAAACGTCTGCCATTAGAGTCTCTGGGCTGTTCTTCAGCAGGCTGTATTTAAAGGCTTTCTTGTCCTTTGCGTTCTTGATCGTCTGTAGGTATGTGATGGAGTGGGTGAGGGGCTCCCCTGCAGTGGATTCCATTGTTTTGGTTTGGTTCGGTTTTCTCTAACTGTCACTTTTTATCTGTCACTGTCAGACTGCTGCTAGTTTTTATGCTATTTTCTATATTATTCAATATATTTCACTCAACCAAGAAATAGCTTTCTTTTTCTTTAGTTCTGTTTCACTAATTTGCAACAGTCTTTTACAGTAAATGCAGTGTAGATGGAGACTCAGTCTTGCCTGTTATTTGGATGTGAATTGATTCCAGTATCTTCTGTTTTGTCCAGTTCTCCTCCCGATTGCACTGCCTTGGTGTTTCCCAGTTGCCTTAATATTAATATTAATAAAAACAATTCTTAATATTCCTCCTCTTGCTTTTATCTTCTATTTGATATATGTTTTGTTAGGTTTGTTTCACTCCAGAGGCGAAAAAAATTGTAAAATTTCAAGAGCTTATGTGGATCATGACCTGTTGCTGGTTTGCTCAATCTCTCTCTCTCTCTCTCTCTCTCTCTATCTATATATATATATATATATATATATATATATATATATATATATATATATATATATATATATATATGTTTTTTTTTTTGCAGTAGTTTGTTAACTCGTTTTTCTAATATGCTGTTTTAGTTTATCATTTGGTTACAGTCATATTATATGCTTTACGAAATAACTTGTGTTAAGACGTATTTTATTGCCATTTTAGACTAACAGATATGGCCGAGCTCGTGACCTGCTGTTGTGTTAACACTTAATTTTGAGCAAGACAGGTCGAGTGGTGTTTCAGATGGTAAGAACTAATCAGAAGTACATACTGTGTAATGCTGTTTATTCAGAAATGAATTTGTTTTTCACATGGGCGTTAGGTCTAAAACTAAAGATGGGAGTGGAGTACTTGCCATGTTTTGCAAATGCAAGGTTTTGTCGCCATCTTGTGATAAAAGCCAGTACTGCTTTTATAGATAGAAACTTTTATCAAAAAGCGTTTGAATTTAGAAATATCAAATTGCATATTTTGTTTGAATAAGTCTGTCGTATGGGGTTATTTTTTTCCTAGGCATTAACGTCCACCAAAATATCAAATTTTCACAACCAAGCATATTTTGCTTGTCCGTTGAGTGAACTCCTGCATTTTAATTACAGTCACTGCGCTGTACATATGCAGATATAATATATGGGTCTTAAACCCATTTTGTTTGATATAACGTGAACTGAAACACTAAGAAGTGCAGTTTGTTCCCGCCCGGTTTCGAACCGGGGACCTTTCGCGTGTTAGGCGAACGTGATAACCACTACACTACGGGAACTGAGCTGACCACAATCGGGGATATGCACCTCGATTTTGTGTACTACTACATGTGTACTGCTATGTATACTACTTGTGTACTTGAATTGGCTCCTTTAAGATGCCAAACTTTTAAACCCATTTTGTTTGATATAACGTGAAATGAAACACTAAGAAGTGCAGTTTGTTCCCGCCCGGTTTCGAACCGGGGACCTTTCGCGTGTGAGGCGAACGTGATAACCACTACACTACAGGAACTAAGCTGAGTTTAAATGGGGATATGCACTTCGGTTTTTTGTACTACTTGTGTATTACCTGTGTACTTGAATTGGCTCATTTAAGATGCCAAACTTCTTGCATTTATGGCAGACGAGAGAAGACGGCTGCAGTCAAGTAAGTTCTACTGAGATGCTGTTGTTCCTCGCTGGAGCTGCTCTGGGTCTTCTGTGGTTGTGGTGCCAGAAGAAAGGGTCCTGTGGCGCAGGGTGTTGCTGATAGTGGTAGAGAGCAGGGTGTGGAGGTCCAGGCCTTGGGCGGTGGGGTCCAGGATGTGGGTGGCGAGGCCCAGGCCGGGGGTACAGTGAGTTGGTGATAGGGTGCAGGTCTCTGGGTAGGGGCTGTAGTGTAGGGCTCAGTTGAGTGTGGAGAGACGATGTTTTGTGGTGCTGCGTGAATAATATGTCTCGCTGGTGGAGGGGTAGTGGCTGCTCTGGCATTCTTTGGGAGGCTGCCAGGGGTTCAACCCAGGGCCACATCTTTAAGGGTTTTTGCAAACATATGAACACTGTCTTTATGGAGGTGGACGTGGTCATGGAGGTGGTTGAGGTCCAGTGTGGGATGATGTGCCAGGTGAACGTTTGGCATTTCAGCACATCTACGGGAGATGTCTGTGTTTACTCTTTGTATGGTGTGAGGATGGACGTCTGATCTTGGTAGGATGGTGGAGATAACTACTTTTGAAGTTGGGAAGGTTTGTGTTGCTTTAATGGCCACCCGTGTCACTGATTCTGCCACTCGCTCTTGTTGTGCCCTCAGGTCATTCGTGCCCACATGGATGATGATGTGGCTGGGTTCACCCAGATTTTTCCTGTTCAGTTGTTGTAGGGCATTATCTGTTTTTGGGCGCCAGAGTTTTAATGTTTTGTGGCCAGGAAAGAGCTGTTTTTCATTGATGAACTTACCATTTAAATCAATTAAGATGATGACTTCTGCATTCTGAAGGGCATTTTCTTGCTCTTGGGGGCCTTCAGAGGCCTCTGCCTGTGACGTCGGTGGTGGTGTTGCTGCTGGAGTGCTGGACTTTGGTGTCAGAGTGTGGGATGCTGCTGTCTGGCTGGTGGGAGAGCTGGGCTGCTGCTGCTTGCAGGTGTGTGTGAGGCTCTCTGTCTGTTCTCTCAGGCGTTGTATTTCTCCCTCTCTGAGCAGCAGCTCCTCCCTGGCTGTTCTCAGTTCTTTACTCAGGGTCTCTCTGTCCTGCTGCAGTTTTCGTATCTCTCCTCTTAACTCCTTAACACTTGCTTCAAAGTCTCGTGTGAGGTGACTGAGTTTAGTTTCCAGGTGTTGTAAGCACTCACTGGATGTTGCATAGGAGAGTGTTAGTTCCCTGAGCTCCACCAGCTCTACCTCTTGTAGGGAGAGACTGTTTCCGATCTGAGTGACAGGCTGCTCCAGCTGTGAGTCGCAGTCACCAGTGTTAGGCTCCGTCCCCTCCTGCCCCTCCCTTGAGCTCTGGGCTTCACTGTCTCCTGCAGCTCCTTGTGTTTGTTTCTCGGTCTCTGCCAGAGCTTTTAGGCTGGTAAAGTTTGCCTGGACAGAGCTGAGACATGCTTCAGTCCCCTGGAACATTATGGTTCCATTATGGTAGATATTTACAGTTAGAAATGCCTTGTTAGTGTCGTTTTCCTCATAAATTTGAATTTGTCTGCCATTACAGATGCCTAGTTTTCTATAACTTTTGTAATATTGACAGATAATCTTGCGCCAAACATTACAGTCTGTTGTGTAGAGGAGCAGATTAGTGATGATGGCTCTGTCCCCTTTTTGTGAAACGTCTGCCATTAGAGTCTCTGGGCTGTTCTTCAGCAGGCTGTATTTAAAGGCTTTCTTGTCCTTTGCGTTCTTGATCGTCTGTAGGTATGTGATGGAGTGGGTGAGGGGCTCCCCTGCAGTGGATTCCATTGTTTTGGTTTGGTTCGGTTTTCTCTAACTGTCACTTTTTATCTGTCACTGTCAGACTGCTGCTAGTTTTTATGCTATTTTCTATATTATTCAATATATTTCACTCAACCAAGAAATAGCTTTCTTTTTCTTTAGTTCTGTTTCACTAATTTGCAACAGTCTTTTACAGTAAATGCAGTGTAGATGGAGACTCAGTCTTGCCTGTTATTTGGATGTGAATTGATTCCAGTATCTTCTGTTTTGTCCAGTTCTCCTCCCGATTGCACTGCCTTGGTGTTTCCCAGTTGCCTTAATATTAATATTAATAAAAACAATTCTTAATATTCCTCCTCTTGCTTTTATCTTCTATTTGATATATGTTTTGTTAGGTTTGTTTCACTCCAGAGGCGAAAAAAATTGTAAAATTTCAAGAGCTTATGTGGATCATGACCTGTTGCTGGTTTGCTCAATCTCTCTCTCTCTCTCTCTCTCTCTCTATATATATATATATATATATATATATATATATATATATATATATATATATATATATATATGTTTTTTTTTTGCAGTAGTTTGTTAACTCGTTTTTCTAATATGCTGTTTTAGTTTATCATTTGGTTACAGTCATATTATATGCTTTACGAAATAACTTGTGTTAAGACGTATTTTATTGCCATTTTAGACTAACAGATATGGCCGAGCTCGTGACCTGCTGTTGTGTTAACACTTAATTTTGAGCAAGACAGGTCGAGTGGTGTTTCAGATGGTAAGAACTAATCAGAAGTACATACTGTGTAATGCTGTTTATTCAGAAATGAATTTGTTTTTCACATGGGCGTTAGGTCTAAAACTAAAGATGGGAGTGGAGTACTTGCCATGTTTTGCAAATGCAAGGTTTTGTCGCCATCTTGTGATAAAAGCCAGTACTGCTTTTATAGATAGAAACTTTTATCAAAAAGCGTTTGAATTTAGAAATATCAAATTGCATATTTTGTTTGAATAAGTCTGTCGTATGGGGTTATTTTTTTCCTAGGCATTAACGTCCACCAAAATATCAAATTTTCACAACCAAGCATATTTTGCTTGTCCGTTGAGTGAACTCCTGCATTTTAATTACAGTCACTGCGCTGTACATATGCAGATATAATATATGGGTCTTAAACCCATTTTGTTTGATATAACGTGAACTGAAACACTAAGAAGTGCAGTTTGTTCCCGCCCGGTTTCGAACCGGGGACCTTTCGCGTGTTAGGCGAACGTGATAACCACTACACTACAGGAACTGAGCTGACCACAATCGGGGATATGCACCTCGATTTTGTGTACTACTACATGTGTACTGCTTGTATACTACTTGTGTACTTGAATTGGCTCCTTTAAGATGCCAAACTTTTAAACCCATTTTGTTTGATATAACGTGAAATGAAACACTAAGAAGTGCAGTTTGTTCCCGCCCGGTTTCGAACCGGGGACCTTTCGCGTGTGAGGCGAACGTGATAACCACTACACTACAGGAACTAAGCTGAGTTTAAATGGGGATATGCACTTCGGTTTTTTGTACTACTTGTGTATTACCTGTGTACTTGAATTGGCTCATTTAAGATGCCAAACTTCTTGCATTTATGGCAGACGAGAGAAGACGGCTGCAGTCAAGTAAGTTCTACTGAGATGCTGTTGTTCCTCGCTGGAGCTGCTCTGGGTCTTCTGTGGTTGTGGTGCCAGAAGAAAGGGTCCTGTGGCGCAGGGTGTTGCTGATAGTGGTAGAGAGCAGGGTGTGGAGGTCCAGGCCTTGGGCGGTGGGGTCCAGGATGTGGGTGGCGAGGCCCAGGCCGGGGGTACAGTGAGTTGGTGATAGGGTGCAGGTCTCTGGGTAGGGGCTGTAGTGTAGGGCTCAGTTGAGTGTGGAGAGACGATGTTTTGTGGTGCTGCGTGAATAATATGTCTCGCTGGTGGAGGGGTAGTGGCTGCTCTGGCATTCTTTGGGAGGCTGCCAGGGGTTCAACCCAGGGCCACATCTTTAAGGGTTTTTGCAAACATATGAACACTGTCTTTATGGAGGTGGACGTGGTCATGGAGGTGGTTGAGGTCCAGTGTGGGATGATGTGCCAGGTGAACGTTTGGCATTTCAGCACATCTACGGGAGATGTCTGTGTTTACTCTTTGTATGGTGTGAGGATGGACGTCTGATCTTGGTAGGATGGTGGAGATAACTACTTTTGAAGTTGGGAAGGTTTGTGTTGCTTTAATGGCCACCCGTGTCACTGATTCTGCCACTCGCTCTTGTTGTGCCCTCAGGTCATTCGTGCCCACATGGATGATGATGTGGCTGGGTTCACCCAGATTTTTCCTGTTCAGTTGTTGTAGGGCATTATCTGTTTTTGGGCGCCAGAGTTTTAATGTTTTGTGGCCAGGAAAGAGCTGTTTTTCATTGATGAACTTACCATTTAAATCAATTAAGATGATGACTTCTGCATTCTGAAGGGCATTTTCTTGCTCTTGGGGGCCTTCAGAGGCCTCTGCCTGTGACGTCGGTGGTGGTGTTGCTGCTGGAGTGCTGGACTTTGGTGTCAGAGTGTGGGATGCTGCTGTCTGGCTGGTGGGAGAGCTGGGCTGCTGCTGCTTGCAGGTGTGTGTGAGGCTCTCTGTCTGTTCTCTCAGGCGTTGTATTTCTCCCTCTCTGAGCAGCAGCTCCTCCCTGGCTGTTCTCAGTTCTTTACTCAGGGTCTCTCTGTCCTGCTGCAGTTTTCGTATCTCTCCTCTTAACTCCTTAACACTTGCTTCAAAGTCTCGTGTGAGGTGACTGAGTTTAGTTTCCAGGTGTTGTAAGCACTCACTGGATGTTGCATAGGAGAGTGTTAGTTCCCTGAGCTCCACCAGCTCTACCTCTTGTAGGGAGAGACTGTTTCCGATCTGAGTGACAGGCTGCTCCAGCTGTGAGTCGCAGTCACCAGTGTTAGGCTCCGTCCCCTCCTGCCCCTCCCTTGAGCTCTGGGCTTCACTGTCTCCTGCAGCTCCTTGTGTTTGTTTCTCGGTCTCTGCCAGAGCTTTTAGGCTGGTAAAGTTTGCCTGGACAGAGCTGAGACATGCTTCAGTCCCCTGGAACATTATGGTTCCATTATGGTAGATATTTACAGTTAGAAATGCCTTGTTAGTGTCGTTTTCCTCATAAATTTGAATTTGTCTGCCATTACAGATGCCTAGTTTTCTATAACTTTTGTAATATTGACAGATAATCTTGCGCCAAACATTACAGTCTGTTGTGTAGAGGAGCAGATTAGTGATGATGGCTCTGTCCCCTTTTTGTGAAACGTCTGCCATTAGAGTCTCTGGGCTGTTCTTCAGCAGGCTGTATTTAAAGGCTTTCTTGTCCTTTGCGTTCTTGATCGTCTGTAGGTATGTGATGGAGTGGGTGAGGGGCTCCCCTGCAGTGGATTCCATTGTTTTGGTTTGGTTCGGTTTTCTCTAACTGTCACTTTTTATCTGTCACTGTCAGACTGCTGCTAGTTTTTATGCTATTTTCTATATTATTCAATATATTTCACTCAACCAAGAAATAGCTTTCTTTTTCTTTAGTTCTGTTTCACTAATTTGCAACAGTCTTTTACAGTAAATGCAGTGTAGATGGAGACTCAGTCTTGCCTGTTATTTGGATGTGAATTGATTCCAGTATCTTCTGTTTTGTCCAGTTCTCCTCCCGATTGCACTGCCTTGGTGTTTCCCAGTTGCCTTAATATTAATATTAATAAAAACAATTCTTAATATTCCTCCTCTTGCTTTTATCTTCTATTTGATATATGTTTTGTTAGGTTTGTTTCACTCCAGAGGCGAAAAAAATTGTAAAATTTCAAGAGCTTATGTGGATCATGACCTGTTGCTGGTTTGCTCAATCTCTCTCTCTCTCTCTCTCTCTCTCTATATATATATATATATATATATATATATATATATATATATATATATATATATATATATATATATATGTTTTTTTTTTGCAGTAGTTTGTTAACTCGTTTTTCTAATATGCTGTTTTAGTTTATCATTTGGTTACAGTCATATTATATGCTTTACGAAATAACTTGTGTTAAGACGTATTTTATTGCCATTTTAGACTAACAGATATGGCCGAGCTCGTGACCTGCTGTTGTGTTAACACTTAATTTTGAGCAAGACAGGTCGAGTGGTGTTTCAGATGGTAAGAACTAATCAGAAGTACATACTGTGTAATGCTGTTTATTCAGAAATGAATTTGTTTTTCACATGGGCGTTAGGTCTAAAACTAAAGATGGGAGTGGAGTACTTGCCATGTTTTGCAAATGCAAGGTTTTGTCGCCATCTTGTGATAAAAGCCAGTACTGCTTTTATAGATAGAAACTTTTATCAAAAAGCGTTTGAATTTAGAAATATCAAATTGCATATTTTGTTTGAATAAGTCTGTCGTATGGGGTTATTTTTTTCCTAGGCATTAACGTCCACCAAAATATCAAATTTTCACAACCAAGCATATTTTGCTTGTCCGTTGAGTGAACTCCTGCATTTTAATTACAGTCACTGCGCTGTACATATGCAGATATAATATATGGGTCTTAAACCCATTTTGTTTGATATAACGTGAACTGAAACACTAAGAAGTGCAGTTTGTTCCCGCCCGGTTTCGAACCGGGGACCTTTCGCGTGTTAGGCGAACGTGATAACCACTACACTACAGGAACTGAGCTGACCACAATCGGGGATATGCACCTCGATTTTGTGTACTACTACATGTGTACTGCTTGTGTACTAGTATACTACTTGTGTACTTGAATTGGCTCCTTTAAGATGCCAAACTTTTAAACCCATTTTGTTTGATATAACGTGAAATGAAACACTAAGAAGTGCAGTTTGTTCCCGCCCGGTTTCGAACCGGGGACCTTTCGCGTGTGAGGCGAACGTGATAACCACTACACTACAGGAACTAAGCTGAGTTTAAATGGGGATATGCACTTCGGTTTTTTGTACTACTTGTGTATTACCTGTGTACTTGAATTGGCTCATTTAAGATGCCAAACTTCTTGCATTTATGGCAGACGAGAGAAGACGGCTGCAGTCAAGTAAGTTCTACTGAGATGCTGTTGTTCCTCGCTGGAGCTGCTCTGGGTCTTCTGTGGTTGTGGTGCCAGAAGAAAGGGTCCTGTGGCGCAGGGTGTTGCTGATAGTGGTAGAGAGCAGGGTGTGGAGGTCCAGGCCTTGGGCGGTGGGGTCCAGGATGTGGGTGGCGAGGCCCAGGCCGGGGGTACAGTGAGTTGGTGATAGGGTGCAGGTCTCTGGGTAGGGGCTGTAGTGTAGGGCTCAGTTGAGTGTGGAGAGACGATGTTTTGTGGTGCTGCGTGAATAATATGTCTCGCTGGTGGAGGGGTAGTGGCTGCTCTGGCATTCTTTGGGAGGCTGCCAGGGGTTCAACCCAGGGCCACATCTTTAAGGGTTTTTGCAAACATATGAACACTGTCTTTATGGAGGTGGACGTGGTCATGGAGGTGGTTGAGGTCCAGTGTGGGATGATGTGCCAGGTGAACGTTTGGCATTTCAGCACATCTACGGGAGATGTCTGTGTTTACTCTTTGTATGGTGTGAGGATGGACGTCTGATCTTGGTAGGATGGTGGAGATAACTACTTTTGAAGTTGGGAAGGTTTGTGTTGCTTTAATGGCCACCCGTGTCACTGATTCTGCCACTCGCTCTTGTTGTGCCCTCAGGTCATTCGTGCCCACATGGATGATGATGTGGCTGGGTTCACCCAGATTTTTCCTGTTCAGTTGTTGTAGGGCATTATCTGTTTTTGGGCGCCAGAGTTTTAATGTTTTGTGGCCAGGAAAGAGCTGTTTTTCATTGATGAACTTACCATTTAAATCAATTAAGATGATGACTTCTGCATTCTGAAGGGCATTTTCTTGCTCTTGGGGGCCTTCAGAGGCCTCTGCCTGTGACGTCGGTGGTGGTGTTGCTGCTGGAGTGCTGGACTTTGGTGTCAGAGTGTGGGATGCTGCTGTCTGGCTGGTGGGAGAGCTGGGCTGCTGCTGCTTGCAGGTGTGTGTGAGGCTCTCTGTCTGTTCTCTCAGGCGTTGTATTTCTCCCTCTCTGAGCAGCAGCTCCTCCCTGGCTGTTCTCAGTTCTTTACTCAGGGTCTCTCTGTCCTGCTGCAGTTTTCGTATCTCTCCTCTTAACTCCTTAACACTTGCTTCAAAGTCTCGTGTGAGGTGACTGAGTTTAGTTTCCAGGTGTTGTAAGCACTCACTGGATGTTGCATAGGAGAGTGTTAGTTCCCTGAGCTCCACCAGCTCTACCTCTTGTAGGGAGAGACTGTTTCCGATCTGAGTGACAGGCTGCTCCAGCTGTGAGTCGCAGTCACCAGTGTTAGGCTCCGTCCCCTCCTGCCCCTCCCTTGAGCTCTGGGCTTCACTGTCTCCTGCAGCTCCTTGTGTTTGTTTCTCGGTCTCTGCCAGAGCTTTTAGGCTGGTAAAGTTTGCCTGGACAGAGCTGAGACATGCTTCAGTCCCCTGGAACATTATGGTTCCATTATGGTAGATATTTACAGTTAGAAATGCCTTGTTAGTGTCGTTTTCCTCATAAATTTGAATTTGTCTGCCATTACAGATGCCTAGTTTTCTATAACTTTTGTAATATTGACAGATAATCTTGCGCCAAACATTACAGTCTGTTGTGTAGAGGAGCAGATTAGTGATGATGGCTCTGTCCCCTTTTTGTGAAACGTCTGCCATTAGAGTCTCTGGGCTGTTCTTCAGCAGGCTGTATTTAAAGGCTTTCTTGTCCTTTGCGTTCTTGATCGTCTGTAGGTATGTGATGGAGTGGGTGAGGGGCTCCCCTGCAGTGGATTCCATTGTTTTGGTTTGGTTCGGTTTTCTCTAACTGTCACTTTTTATCTGTCACTGTCAGACTGCTGCTAGTTTTTATGCTATTTTCTATATTATTCAATATATTTCACTCAACCAAGAAATAGCTTTCTTTTTCTTTAGTTCTGTTTCACTAATTTGCAACAGTCTTTTACAGTAAATGCAGTGTAGATGGAGACTCAGTCTTGCCTGTTATTTGGATGTGAATTGATTCCAGTATCTTCTGTTTTGTCCAGTTCTCCTCCCGATTGCACTGCCTTGGTGTTTCCCAGTTGCCTTAATATTAATATTAATAAAAACAATTCTTAATATTCCTCCTCTTGCTTTTATCTTCTATTTGATATATGTTTTGTTAGGTTTGTTTCACTCCAGAGGCGAAAAAAATTGTAAAATTTCAAGAGCTTATGTGGATCATGACCTGTTGCTGGTTTGCTCAATCTCTCTCTCTCTCTCTCTCTCTCTCTATTTATATATATATATATATATATATATATATATATATATATATATATATATATATATATATATATATATGTTTTTTTTTTGCAGTAGTTTGTTAACTCGTTTTTCTAATATGCTGTTTTAGTTTATCATTTGGTTACAGTCATATTATATGCTTTACGAAATAACTTGTGTTAAGACGTATTTTATTGCCATTTTAGACTAACAGATATGGCCGAGCTCGTGACCTGCTGTTGTGTTAACACTTAATTTTGAGCAAGACAGGTCGAGTGGTGTTTCAGATGGTAAGAACTAATCAGAAGTACATACTGTGTAATGCTGTTTATTCAGAAATGAATTTGTTTTTCACATGGGCGTTAGGTCTAAAACTAAAGATGGGAGTGGAGTACTTGCCATGTTTTGCAAATGCAAGGTTTTGTCGCCATCTTGTGATAAAAGCCAGTACTGCTTTTATAGATAGAAACTTTTATCAAAAAGCGTTTGAATTTAGAAATATCAAATTGCATATTTTGTTTGAATAAGTCTGTCGTATGGGGTTATTTTTTTCCTAGGCATTAACGTCCACCAAAATATCAAATTTTCACAACCAAGCATATTTTGCTTGTCCGTTGAGTGAACTCCTGCATTTTAATTACAGTCACTGCGCTGTACATATGCAGATATAATATATGGGTCTTAAACCCATTTTGTTTGATATAACGTGAACTGAAACACTAAGAAGTGCAGTTTGTTCCCGCCCGGTTTCGAACCGGGGACCTTTCGCGTGTTAGGCGAACGTGATAACCACTACACTACGGGAACTGAGCTGACCACAATCGGGGATATGCACCTCGATTTTGTGTACTACTACATGTGTACTGCTTGTGTACTAGTATACTACTTGTGTACTTGAATTGGCTCCTTTAAGATGCCAAACTTTTAAACCCATTTTGTTTGATATAACGTGAAATGAAACACTAAGAAGTGCAGTTTGTTCCCGCCCGGTTTCGAACCGGGGACCTTTCGCGTGTGAGGCGAACGTGATAACCACTACACTACAGGAACTAAGCTGAGTTTAAATGGGGATATGCACTTCGGTTTTTTGTACTACTTGTGTATTACCTGTGTACTTGAATTGGCTCATTTAAGATGCCAAACTTCTTGCATTTATGGCAGACGAGAGAAGACGGCTGCAGTCAAGTAAGTTCTACTGAGATGCTGTTGTTCCTCGCTGGAGCTGCTCTGGGTCTTCTGTGGTTGTGGTGCCAGAAGAAAGGGTCCTGTGGCGCAGGGTGTTGCTGATAGTGGTAGAGAGCAGGGTGTGGAGGTCCAGGCCTTGGGCGGTGGGGTCCAGGATGTGGGTGGCGAGGCCCAGGCCGGGGGTACAGTGAGTTGGTGATAGGGTGCAGGTCTCTGGGTAGGGGCTGTAGTGTAGGGCTCAGTTGAGTGTGGAGAGACGATGTTTTGTGGTGCTGCGTGAATAATATGTCTCGCTGGTGGAGGGGTAGTGGCTGCTCTGGCATTCTTTGGGAGGCTGCCAGGGGTTCAACCCAGGGCCACATCTTTAAGGGTTTTTGCAAACATATGAACACTGTCTTTATGGAGGTGGACGTGGTCATGGAGGTGGTTGAGGTCCAGTGTGGGATGATGTGCCAGGTGAACGTTTGGCATTTCAGCACATCTACGGGAGATGTCTGTGTTTACTCTTTGTATGGTGTGAGGATGGACGTCTGATCTTGGTAGGATGGTGGAGATAACTACTTTTGAAGTTGGGAAGGTTTGTGTTGCTTTAATGGCCACCCGTGTCACTGATTCTGCCACTCGCTCTTGTTGTGCCCTCAGGTCATTCGTGCCCACATGGATGATGATGTGGCTGGGTTCACCCAGATTTTTCCTGTTCAGTTGTTGTAGGGCATTATCTGTTTTTGGGCGCCAGAGTTTTAATGTTTTGTGGCCAGGAAAGAGCTGTTTTTCATTGATGAACTTACCATTTAAATCAATTAAGATGATGACTTCTGCATTCTGAAGGGCATTTTCTTGCTCTTGGGGGCCTTCAGAGGCCTCTGCCTGTGACGTCGGTGGTGGTGTTGCTGCTGGAGTGCTGGACTTTGGTGTCAGAGTGTGGGATGCTGCTGTCTGGCTGGTGGGAGAGCTGGGCTGCTGCTGCTTGCAGGTGTGTGTGAGGCTCTCTGTCTGTTCTCTCAGGCGTTGTATTTCTCCCTCTCTGAGCAGCAGCTCCTCCCTGGCTGTTCTCAGTTCTTTACTCAGGGTCTCTCTGTCCTGCTGCAGTTTTCGTATCTCTCCTCTTAACTCCTTAACACTTGCTTCAAAGTCTCGTGTGAGGTGACTGAGTTTAGTTTCCAGGTGTTGTAAGCACTCACTGGATGTTGCATAGGAGAGTGTTAGTTCCCTGAGCTCCACCAGCTCTACCTCTTGTAGGGAGAGACTGTTTCCGATCTGAGTGACAGGCTGCTCCAGCTGTGAGTCGCAGTCACCAGTGTTAGGCTCCGTCCCCTCCTGCCCCTCCCTTGAGCTCTGGGCTTCACTGTCTCCTGCAGCTCCTTGTGTTTGTTTCTCGGTCTCTGCCAGAGCTTTTAGGCTGGTAAAGTTTGCCTGGACAGAGCTGAGACATGCTTCAGTCCCCTGGAACATTATGGTTCCATTATGGTAGATATTTACAGTTAGAAATGCCTTGTTAGTGTCGTTTTCCTCATAAATTTGAATTTGTCTGCCATTACAGATGCCTAGTTTTCTATAACTTTTGTAATATTGACAGATAATCTTGCGCCAAACATTACAGTCTGTTGTGTAGAGGAGCAGATTAGTGATGATGGCTCTGTCCCCTTTTTGTGAAACGTCTGCCATTAGAGTCTCTGGGCTGTTCTTCAGCAGGCTGTATTTAAAGGCTTTCTTGTCCTTTGCGTTCTTGATCGTCTGTAGGTATGTGATGGAGTGGGTGAGGGGCTCCCCTGCAGTGGATTCCATTGTTTTGGTTTGGTTCGGTTTTCTCTAACTGTCACTTTTTATCTGTCACTGTCAGACTGCTGCTAGTTTTTATGCTATTTTCTATATTATTCAATATATTTCACTCAACCAAGAAATAGCTTTCTTTTTCTTTAGTTCTGTTTCACTAATTTGCAACAGTCTTTTACAGTAAATGCAGTGTAGATGGAGACTCAGTCTTGCCTGTTATTTGGATGTGAATTGATTCCAGTATCTTCTGTTTTGTCCAGTTCTCCTCCCGATTGCACTGCCTTGGTGTTTCCCAGTTGCCTTAATATTAATATTAATAAAAACAATTCTTAATATTCCTCCTCTTGCTTTTATCTTCTATTTGATATATGTTTTGTTAGGTTTGTTTCACTCCAGAGGCGAAAAAAATTGTAAAATTTCAAGAGCTTATGTGGATCATGACCTGTTGCTGGTTTGCTCAATCTCTCTCTCTCTCTCTCTCTCTCTCTCTATATATATATATATATATATATATATATATATATATATATATATATATATATATATATATATATGTTTTTTTTTTTGCAGTAGTTTGTTAACTCGTTTTTCTAATATGCTGTTTTAGTTTATCATTTGGTTACAGTCATATTATATGCTTTACGAAATAACTTGTGTTAAGACGTATTTTATTGCCATTTTAGACTAACAGATATGGCCGAGCTCGTGACCTGCTGTTGTGTTAACACTTAATTTTGAGCAAGACAGGTCGAGTGGTGTTTCAGATGGTAAGAACTAATCAGAAGTACATACTGTGTAATGCTGTTTATTCAGAAATGAATTTGTTTTTCACATGGGCGTTAGGTCTAAAACTAAAGATGGGAGTGGAGTACTTGCCATGTTTTGCAAATGCAAGGTTTTGTCGCCATCTTGTGATAAAAGCCAGTACTGCTTTTATAGATAGAAACTTTTATCAAAAAGCGTTTGAATTTAGAAATATCAAATTGCATATTTTGTTTGAATAAGTCTGTCGTATGGGGTTATTTTTTTCCTAGGCATTAACGTCCACCAAAATATCAAATTTTCACAACCAAGCATATTTTGCTTGTCCGTTGAGTGAACTCCTGCATTTTAATTACAGTCACTGCGCTGTACATATGCAGATATAATATATGGGTCTTAAACCCATTTTGTTTGATATAACGTGAACTGAAACACTAAGAAGTGCAGTTTGTTCCCGCCCGGTTTCGAACCGGGGACCTTTCGCGTGTTAGGCGAACGTGATAACCACTACACTACAGGAACTGAGCTGACTACAATCGGGGATATGCACCTCGATTTTGTGTACTACTACATGTGTACTGCTTGTGTACTAGTATACTACTTGTGTACTTGAATTGGCTCCTTTAAGATGCCAAACTTTTAAACCCATTTTGTTTGATATAACGTGAAATGAAACACTAAGAAGTGCAGTTTGTTCCCGCCCGGTTTCGAACCGGGGACCTTTCGCGTGTGAGGCGAACGTGATAACCACTACACTACAGGAACTAAGCTGAGTTTAAATGGGGATATGCACTTCGGTTTTTTGTACTACTTGTGTATTACCTGTGTACTTGAATTGGCTCATTTAAGATGCCAAACTTCTTGCATTTATGGCAGACGAGAGAAGACGGCTGCAGTCAAGTAAGTTCTACTGAGATGCTGTTGTTCCTCGCTGGAGCTGCTCTGGGTCTTCTGTGGTTGTGGTGCCAGAAGAAAGGGTCCTGTGGCGCAGGGTGTTGCTGATAGTGGTAGAGAGCAGGGTGTGGAGGTCCAGGCCTTGGGCGGTGGGGTCCAGGATGTGGGTGGCGAGGCCCAGGCCGGGGGTACAGTGAGTTGGTGATAGGGTGCAGGTCTCTGGGTAGGGGCTGTAGTGTAGGGCTCAGTTGAGTGTGGAGAGACGATGTTTTGTGGTGCTGCGTGAATAATATGTCTCGCTGGTGGAGGGGTAGTGGCTGCTCTGGCATTCTTTGGGAGGCTGCCAGGGGTTCAACCCAGGGCCACATCTTTAAGGGTTTTTGCAAACATATGAACACTGTCTTTATGGAGGTGGACGTGGTCATGGAGGTGGTTGAGGTCCAGTGTGGGATGATGTGCCAGGTGAACGTTTGGCATTTCAGCACATCTACGGGAGATGTCTGTGTTTACTCTTTGTATGGTGTGAGGATGGACGTCTGATCTTGGTAGGATGGTGGAGATAACTACTTTTGAAGTTGGGAAGGTTTGTGTTGCTTTAATGGCCACCCGTGTCACTGATTCTGCCACTCGCTCTTGTTGTGCCCTCAGGTCATTCGTGCCCACATGGATGATGATGTGGCTGGGTTCACCCAGATTTTTCCTGTTCAGTTGTTGTAGGGCATTATCTGTTTTTGGGCGCCAGAGTTTTAATGTTTTGTGGCCAGGAAAGAGCTGTTTTTCATTGATGAACTTACCATTTAAATCAATTAAGATGATGACTTCTGCATTCTGAAGGGCATTTTCTTGCTCTTGGGGGCCTTCAGAGGCCTCTGCCTGTGACGTCGGTGGTGGTGTTGCTGCTGGAGTGCTGGACTTTGGTGTCAGAGTGTGGGATGCTGCTGTCTGGCTGGTGGGAGAGCTGGGCTGCTGCTGCTTGCAGGTGTGTGTGAGGCTCTCTGTCTGTTCTCTCAGGCGTTGTATTTCTCCCTCTCTGAGCAGCAGCTCCTCCCTGGCTGTTCTCAGTTCTTTACTCAGGGTCTCTCTGTCCTGCTGCAGTTTTCGTATCTCTCCTCTTAACTCCTTAACACTTGCTTCAAAGTCTCGTGTGAGGTGACTGAGTTTAGTTTCCAGGTGTTGTAAGCACTCACTGGATGTTGCATAGGAGAGTGTTAGTTCCCTGAGCTCCACCAGCTCTACCTCTTGTAGGGAGAGACTGTTTCCGATCTGAGTGACAGACTGCTCCAGCTGTGAGTCGCAGTCACCAGTGTTAGGCTCCGTCCCCTCCTGCCCCTCCCTTGAGCTCTGGGCTTCACTGTCTCCTGCAGCTCCTTGTGTTTGTTTCTCGGTCTCTGCCAGAGCTTTTAGGCTGGTAAAGTTTGCCTGGACAGAGCTGAGACATGCTTCAGTCCCCTGGAACATTATGGTTCCATTATGGTAGATATTTACAGTTAGAAATGCCTTGTTAGTGTCGTTTTCCTCATAAATTTGAATTTGTCTGCCATTACAGATGCCTAGTTTTCTATAACTTTTGTAATATTGACAGATAATCTTGCGCCAAACATTACAGTCTGTTGTGTAGAGGAGCAGATTAGTGATGATGGCTCTGTCCCCTTTTTGTGAAACGTCTGCCATTAGAGTCTCTGGGCTGTTCTTCAGCAGGCTGTATTTAAAGGCTTTCTTGTCCTTTGCGTTCTTGATCGTCTGTAGGTATGTGATGGAGTGGGTGAGGGGCTCCCCTGCAGTGGATTCCATTGTTTTGGTTTGGTTCGGTTTTCTCTAACTGTCACTTTTTATCTGTCACTGTCAGACTGCTGCTAGTTTTTATGCTATTTTCTATATTATTCAATATATTTCACTCAACCAAGAAATAGCTTTCTTTTTCTTTAGTTCTGTTTCACTAATTTGCAACAGTCTTTTACAGTAAATGCAGTGTAGATGGAGACTCAGTCTTGCCTGTTATTTGGATGTGAATTGATTCCAGTATCTTCTGTTTTGTCCAGTTCTCCTCCCGATTGCACTGCCTTGGTGTTTCCCAGTTGCCTTAATATTAATATTAATAAAAACAATTCTTAATATTCCTCCTCTTGCTTTTATCTTCTATTTGATATATGTTTTGTTAGGTTTGTTTCACTCCAGAGGCGAAAAAAATTGTAAAATTTCAAGAGCTTATGTGGATCATGACCTGTTGCTGGTTTGCTCAATCTCTCTCTCTCTCTCTCTCTCTCTCTATATATATATATATATATATATATATATATATATATATATATATATATATATATATATATATGTTTTTTTTTTTTGCAGTAGTTTGTTAACTCGTTTTTCTAATATGCTGTTTTAGTTTATCATTTGGTTACAGTCATATTATATGCTTTACGAAATAACTTGTGTTAAGACGTATTTTATTGCCATTTTAGACTAACAGATATGGCCGAGCTCGTGACCTGCTGTTGTGTTAACACTTAATTTTGAGCAAGACAGGTCGAGTGGTGTTTCAGATGGTAAGAACTAATCAGAAGTACATACTGTGTAATGCTGTTTATTCAGAAATGAATTTGTTTTTCACATGGGCGTTAGGTCTAAAACTAAAGATGGGAGTGGAGTACTTGCCATGTTTTGCAAATGCAAGGTTTTGTCGCCATCTTGTGATAAAAGCCAGTACTGCTTTTATAGATAGAAACTTTTATCAAAAAGCGTTTGAATTTAGAAATATCAAATTGCATATTTTGTTTGAATAAGTCTGTCGTATGGGGTTATTTTTTTCCTAGGCATTAACGTCCACCAAAATATCAAATTTTCACAACCAAGCATATTTTGCTTGTCCGTTGAGTGAACTCCTGCATTTTAATTACAGTCACTGCGCTGTACATATGCAGATATAATATATGGGTCTTAAACCCATTTTGTTTGATATAACGTGAACTGAAACACTAAGAAGTGCAGTTTGTTCCCGCCCGGTTTCGAACCGGGGACCTTTCGCGTGTTAGGCGAACGTGATAACCACTACACTACAGGAACTGAGCTGACTACAATCGGGGATATGCACCTCGATTTTGTGTACTACTACATGTGTACTGCTTGTGTACT